>NC_043007.1:63757234-63762234 GCF_006345805.1 Octopus sinensis | reverse complement strand
AAAATATCTCAAAGCACACTTTTACACTTTTGTACCATTGAATTACATTGAATTATAAATATCATTCCTCTTGTATGCTCAGGTGACTCACAGCTTCCAAGATTACAATTGTATTTGTCTTAGCTTGGGAAAAATGACTAAATTGTGGGGGGTTAGGTCCCATTAAGGGGTCTTACTAACTCCTAAGAAGTTGAAATTTTAGGAATATTACTTCATTTGTGTCTAATATCTATGGTTAAAATTTCATCAACAGTAAAAATACATGAATTTTCATGGGGATTACGGCCTCATTTATGCCCCACTCACTTTTGAACACATACTGCATTACATCTGGCCTTATGCATAGAATATAATTTCCAAATTTCTTAAAGATCCATCCAGTACTTTTGACCTAGTTTTGGATCACAAAATATGACTAAAATTTGGGAGTTAAGACCCCAGTAGGGGGTCTTAGAATCCTCATGAGAAGTGGAAACTTTGGAAATACTTCTTGATGCGTGTCAATTACCTATCGTTGAAATTTCATCAACATCAGAAATTTATGAATTTTCATGGAGGGTTCTGCCCCCTTTAAGCCACTTCAAATACAAACCAAAACATACTGCATTATACCTTCCCTTCTGCATTGAATCTAAGTTCCAAATATCATAAGGATCCATTCAGTAATTTTGGTCCATGAAATTGTATGAAACATATGGTATTACCCTTCTCCCTAGGCTTCGATTTTGTGCAGTAGTTTTCGAGTCTATAAGTAACACATGAACACACAAAAAGACATTGAATTTTATATAATAGATATATATATATATGCACATATACATACATGTATATATGTATGTGTGCATATGTGTGTGTGTGTATATCATATATACACAGAAAGATAGATTGATAGATACAATTGAGTGGACAAACAAAAATATAAGACATTGCCTTGAAGAATTTTTTGTTGAATGAATCAACCCGAGTGCTTTATTTTTATTTTGATAAGCCTGGTACTTATTCTCTCGGTCTCTTCTTGTCAAACCAGTAAGTTATGGGGATGTAAATAATCCAACACTAGTTGTCAAGCAGTGATGAAGGAAAAACACAGACACAAAGACACACATACACCTACATATATACATATATATATACGATGGATTTCTTTCAGTTTCTGTCTACCAAATTCACTTGCAAGTCTTTGGTTGGTCTGGGATTATAGCAGAAGACACATGCCAAGTTACCATACAATGGGACTGAACCCAGGACCATGTGCTTTGGAACCAAGTTTCTTACCGCACAGCCACACCTGCACCTATATATATATATATATATATATAATAATAATAATAATAATAATAATAATAATAATAATATATGAGGGAATATTATTCCAAACTTACAGGAAAAAATTCAATTTAGAAATACTAAATCAAATTTCACAAAATATTATATATATATATATATATATAAAAATTAGAAAAAAAAACACCTTTTATCAATTCAATAATGAAAAATTAAATTATACCATTTAGAAAAATTACATATTATAGAAAGATTAAATATAAGATAAAACATATAACGATGATTAAGTAATGTGCAAAATAATAAATAAAATATATATATTTGGTATATATTTATATATATATATATATATATATATATATATATATATATATATATATACTAGCAGCATAGCCCGGTGTTGCCCGGGTATGTAAGAGCCCCTAGTAGGCAACGACTAATCCCAATCTAATTTTTTCCCTGTAGGGAACGAAGGCGCATGTGTAGGTTGCAATGTCTTCTCTTTACTCGAATACTTCTGTGTATACGATGTTCCTAGCTGTCCCTTTGTGCGATAAAAAGGTCGAGTTGTGTCCCCTAGACAGAAAATGTGTTGCATATAAAAAGCTTAGATTCTCGACCCCATGTCGAATTTATCAATTTTTTTCAGAACTGGGGGAACTTTTCAAAATTTTCGCTGCGTTAGTTTTGAATTATGACATTGGGCTATGTGTGTGTCAAGTTTCATCAGAATCGGTTGAAAGCCGTGGTCAGGGTGAGGGTACAACCTGACAGACACACAGACAGACAAACTGCCGTTTATATATATTATATATATATATATATATAATATATATATATATATATATTATATATATAGTTGATAGCTTCCGTTACCTAGGTGACCAAGTCAGTAGCGGGGGCGGGTGTGCTGAAAGTGTAACTGCAAGAGTAAGAATAGCTTGGGCAAAGTTCAGAGAGCTCTTACCTCTGCTGGTGATAAAGGGCCTCTTACTCAGAGTAAAAGGCAGACTGTATGACGCGTGTGTACGAACAGCCATGCTACATGGCAGTGAAACATGGGCCATGACTGCTGAGGATATGCGCAAGCTCGCAAGAAATGAAGCTAGTATGCTCCAATGGATGTGTAATGTCAGTGTTCATACTCGACAGAGTGTAAGTACCTTGAGAGAAAAGCTGGACCTAAGAAGCATCAGTTGTGGTGTGCAAGAGAGACGTTTGCACTGGTATGATCATGTGGTGAGAATGGATGAAGATAGTTGTGTGAAAAAGTGCCATACCCTAGCGGTTGAGGGAACCTGTGGAAGAGGCAGACCCAGGAAAACCTGGGATGAGGTGGTGAAACACTTCAAACTTTAGGTCTCACTGAGGAAATGACTAGAGACCGAGACCTTTGGAAGTGTGCTGTGCGTGAGAAGACCCGGCAGGACAAGTGAGACCATAACCCGGGATGTGCCAGTCCACTTATGCGTACCTTTCCTTCTGGGGACACAAAACTCTACTTGTGAAGACCTGTTGAGGCAAGTGAGAATCGAAATCGATCAACATCAATGGAAATTGCAGCTGTGATACCAGTGCCGGCAGCATGTAAGAGAACCATCCAAACGTGGCCATTGCCAGCGCCGCCCCGACTGGCCTCGTGCTGGTGGCACGTAAAAAGCACCATCCATTCGTGGCCTTTGCCAGCCTCGCCTGGTCCCCGTGCCGGTGGCACATAAAAAGCACCATCCGATCGTGGCTGTTTGCCAGCCTCGTCTGGCACCTGTGCCGGTGGCACGTAAAAAGCACCCACTACACTCACGGAGTGGTTGGTGTTAGGAAGGGCATCCAGCCATAGAAACATTGCCAGATCAGACTGGGCCTGGTGCAGTCTTCTGGCTTCCCAGACCCCAGTTGAACCGTCAAACCCATGCTAGCATGGAACGCGGATGCTAAACGATGATGATGTATATGCAATATGTACACATATATATACACATAATACTGAAATAGTGTAAGAGATAAGAGGTTGCTCTGGGCTCACATTAGGTAAGACATTGAAATTTCTTTTGGCTCATGACACTGCAAGACCCTAAGTAAGGCATGTGTAAAATTTGAATGAAATGAATTGTGTAGTTCTCGAGTTTTAGGAATTCACGCAGATGGATAGACAGATAGACAGACACATTCTCATCTTTATATATATAATAACAAAATAATAAATAAAACATATGCATATATACATACATATATGTATGTACCTACATCTATATGTATATATATATGCATATATGGGTACAGGACACCAAAAAAACGTTGAACACAATGAGGAACGAAAACATAAAAACAAAACCAAGGAAATGGACATTTTTCATAAACATGGAAAAAACAGAGTACAAGACATACAACACAAGGAAACTTCCCATTCTTCAGCCGCCTCTGTTTCATCTACTCCACGTTTTGAAGGTAAAGGCAAGACACGACTTCGTTGTAACAGTCCTTCCCGCAAAGCAAATTAAATAAAAATTTGAGATTTTTTTGTGGAGGGGTAAAAGTGGTAACAAAAACAGGACAGTAAAAACAATGACTTTGCAATCATAAGCACACACCCACACATGCGCGCGCACACACACACACACACACACACAAACACAATCATGGTGTAATGGCTGTGGAGAGAGAGAGAGAAAGAAAGAGAGAGTTACTTTTATGTCCAATGCAAAATGATAACTATATAAATCAATTTTGTAAATTTTTTTGTCTTCTTTCAACAACATATTAGCTACATTATTTACATTATTTACATTTGACAGATATTTGTCTTCATCCTGTTTGTTGTTAACACAATGTTTCGGCTGATATACCCTCCAGCCTTCATCAGGTATCTTGGGGAAATTTCAAACCTAGGTTCTCATTCCTAGGGTATTTTTCAATGTTGTTATTATTATTATTATCATTATTTTTATTATTATTATTATTATTATTATTATCATCATTATTATTATTACTATTATTATTATTCAGGTCGCTGCCTGGAATTGAACTTGGAATCTTGGGGTTAGTAGCCTGCACACTTAACCACTATGCCACATGCCCATGGGCCCATGGGCATATGGCATAGTGGTTAAGAGCGTGGGCTACAAATCACAAGATTCCAAGTTTGATTCCAAGCAGTGACCTGAACACTAGCAATAATAATAATAACATTGAAAAATACCTTAGGAATGAGAACCCAGGTTTGAAATTTCCCCAAGACACCTGATGAAGGCTGGAGGGTATATCAGCCAAAACGATGAGTTAACAACAAACAGGATGAAGACAAATATCTGTCAAATGTAAATAATGTACATAATTCCTCATCTCTTAAATATAGAACTGTAACATATTGACTAATTTGAATATAATCCAATTAACAATACATTAACTCTTTTGCAGACTACCACTACCAGTAGCAGCTTAATGACTAAACCTTATTGTCATTGAGTTAACTCTTTGAAGCCTATGACAATTGACAGCTTAGTTGTATTGTTCTATCATATTTATATTGTAAATTCTATTGGGTATATGTAAATCACTGTTTGTCAATCCTTTTATATTCATGATGCACTGAAAATCAAATGAAAAATTACTCAAGCACTTTGCATGGTAACTTTAGAAATTAATTGAGTGCTTAGAAAACTATTGCTCAGTTTATTATCAATTATTAACAAAATTCAGAAAAATAAGTTTGTAATGAT
>NC_043007.1:63662234-63752234 GCF_006345805.1 Octopus sinensis | reverse complement strand
CTCATACACTCTTGACAATCTCCTTCAAAACACTCAACAGCTCCCCATCTGCCATTGGCTGTTCCTGCCACTCTCACCCCATGAGTTCAACAAGCCATTTGAGCAGATGAAGCCGGGCAAAGCTCCAGGACCATACAACATCCTGTTTGAATTTTTTGCACACGGAGGTCTTGAGCTGAGAATTCATCTGATGCTCCTTATCCTCAAGATTTGGGAAAGCAAGACCATCCCAAACAACTTCCATGATGCAACTATCATAACCATCTACAAGAAGGGAGATCGAGAGGATTGCAGCAACTATCAGGGCATCTCACTCCTGGGTATTGCAAGTAAGATCTTTGCCTGTATCTTGCTCAATTGCCTCCTAATCCTTGCAGAAGACATCCTCTCTGAGTCCCAGTGTGGATTTCAACCCTCTCGAGGTACAATCAGCATGATCTTTTTGTGCCTGCTAGCTCCAGGTGAAGTGTCAAGAACAACAACAGTGTGCAATGTTCATCTTCTGAGATCTAAAGAAAGCCTTTGACAAAGTCCTCCATCCTGCAATGTGGGCTGTTCTTGCTCGGTTTGGATATCTGGAGGACTTCATCGCCCTTTATGACAGCATGGTGGGTAGGTTATGCCATCAAAATGCCTTCACAGACCCATTCCCATCACTGGGGGTCTTAAGCAAGGATGCCTCCTGGAACCAAACTGTTTCTCTTTGTACATGGCTGCTATGTTCAACAAAATCCCACTAGACTCACCTTCCATCAACATGTGCTATCACTTGGATAGCGTCTCCATGTAAAGATGAGTACCTCCGTCATCTCAGTCCGTGAGATGCAGTATGCTGACAACAATGCTACCCCAAGCTGGACAGCAGATGGCCTACAAAGGATGGCCAATCTTTACAACGTGGCTTATGAATGCTTCAGGATGCAGGTAAACACATTAAAGCCCAAGACCTTGATCCAACCTGCACCAGGCAAGAACAGTCCATCCATGAACATTAGTATCAACAACCAGCCCCTTGAACACTTCTCATATCTTGGAAATATCCTTTCGAAGACCCCCATGTGTGAAAAGAAAATGGAGAACGGGATCAGGGTGGCCCACTCTGCCTTCAGCAGACTCAGCCAATGTGTATTCTTCAATCACACGCCGACCATCAGGACAATCACTTTACAGAGTGTACTGGGTGTATTTTACGTGTCACTGGCACAGGTGCCTTTTACATGTCACTGGTGGGTTTCACACAGATTCCATCAACTAACTTCATTCTCAAGGCAATGGTCTGCCAGAGACTCATTGCAGAGCATACTTACCAAAGATGCTGCCCAGTGAGATTGAACCTGAAATCACTTGATAGCATAATAAACTTCTGAACCACTCAGTAATGCATACAGGGTGACTCAGAAGACCCTTTATTTAGCAACAATTTTCTTTTTCTGATTTAAAAATCCAGTGTACATAATTAAGGCAGTATTTAATTAAAATAGCTATCTATGTATCATACTTAATGCATATGCACTGTCAATAGGCCAAATACTTCTATATTTGTCCTCAGATAACATCACACAAGAGATGACAAAGAAACATAAGAGGAGGGACACTACATTGAACAGGACTCATTGGACCCATGCAAGCATGGAAGAACAGATATAGAAATGATGATGATGATATATGTGTATAGAGGTGAAGGCATGGCTGTGTGGTTAAGAAGTTTGCTGAACAACCACAGGGTTCCAGTTTCATTCTCAGTAACTGCACTTTGAACAAGTGTCTTATTGCAGCCCTCAACTAAGCAATACTGTGAGTCAATTTGGTTGATGGAAACTGAGTGAAGCTTACTGTATACGTGTGAGGGGAGTGTGTGTGTGTGTGTGCATTTTGTGTTTGTTTTTCACCATTTGACAACCAATCTTGGTTTGTTCATTTTCTTGTAACTTAGCAGTTTAACAAAAAGGGAAATACTAAAATAAGTACTAAACTTTAAGAAATTATATAATAGACTAAATCCTTAGAGGCTGTATCCAGAAACGCTGTCGTTCAATGACTAAAACAAGTACAAGACTATAAGAATGCATACATGTATGTGGATGTATCCTATATATCTTATCATATATGTGTGTGTGTATGAATGTGTGTGTGTGTGTGTATAGGCATGTGGGAGTGAAAAGTTAAAGGAGATACTTAGAAGTAATCATAATAATGTAAGCAAAGGATTATAAAAACAGTTTTCTCAAGAGCTTGGTGAACAGACCCGAATTAGTTGTGAAAGATCTTCATAAGCCCTCAATCTCATTTCCTCTTTTTGGTTGTCAAGCCAGTACAACAAACAAATTTTCTGTTGTTATCCACAAGTGCCTTACTTACCAGACAAGTATGAAATCCTGACTATGACCAGTCAGGGCATGCAAACTGACTGTTAATACTGAGTCAGTGATATATTGACCTAACCAATTGTTAACATATTTCTGTTTTATCTTTGGTAGGTTTTTATATCTGGCTGATTCAATTAATGCTAGCAGCTGCTCCTTTCCACTGAAACAAATCTCTCTTTCTGTTTCTCTCCCTCTTTCTCTCTGTCTGTCTGGCCGTCTGTCTCTCTCTGTTTTCTTTCTCTTTCTCTCATACACCTACACACCCTCAAATTCTTATACACTCACTCAAACACATGTACACACAACATGAATAAAACTAATGATTGCTGAGCTAATCTCTACCAAAATTGACCATTAACCTTTTGCATGCTGAATTTGTTACAGAAATAACAACACACAAAACACATGCTCACACATAAACACTTGTATGGAGACGCAAGTACACATTCATGCACCCTCACATACACAACACATGCACGCACATACACACACAAGTGCACACATGCACGGACACACACACACACATTAAATATTGATTTCAGTTTTACTGAGATCACTTCCAGAGTGTGAGATTATCTTGACCCAACTATCTGATGGCACTACCATCTCATTAACAAACCTCTATGTGGCTGCTTGCTCTATTTTGTTTTTTACAATAATTTGATCACAGACAGTGGTTCCCAAAAGAATTATTAATGATACGGCAAAATACATTTTGAATCCATACAAGTCTTCTTTCTTTGCCGTGGAGATTGAAACCAAATTTAATTTTACTTAATATAACAATTTGTCTGCCCTCCTCTTGTTTAGTCTTCATAATCATCACCACTGCCATTCCTTGCTTCTTATGAGAAGCCCTGGTTTAGAGAAAGGGCTGAACTCATGGTCATTGCTGGCCCTCTGAATCTGGTGAGATACATGCTTTGCAGAGAAGGAATTGCAATAAGATAACACTCAGGGAAGAAAGGATTGGATGTAATGATTCATACAGAGTTTGTTGGAATGGATACAGTGTGAATGATGAGAGGAGAATAGACAAGTGAATCAAGTGGACCTTACTGGAGATGGACCAATACCAACCAGCTCCAAAAAGATGCCACAAAATGAAAAGACAGTACATAAGTGGGTCAGAAGTGAAGTGTATCGGTGCACAATTTCATACCCATCAGTTGGAGGAGGGGGTCATTTTCCAGGGTGTGGTTTAAGATATCTGCATGTGTTATGGTGATGTCATTCCAGATTTGAAGCAAATAGTTCATTGTGAATCTCACTTGAGATTTGTACAGGAATGATAATTATTGGGACTGAAATATTTTATTTTCTGGTATTAAGAGGAAGGCCAAGTTTTGTGAAGTAGTTCTTTACATTCAGAATCAATGATCAGCTTCAGGTTTCTTGATGTCTTGACATGTTGCATGAGATTTAAGGTTCCTCCTTCAGATGTCATTTGTTTCCAGTTCTCTGCATAAAACATATCCAGGCAATTTGTTGCTCACTAGACTGGGATATTATTACCTCACTCCAAGACAAGTGGAGGTTGATGACAGAAATGGAATTAGGTCCTAGAATACTCTACTCCAATACACTTATCTGCCCCAAACAAGCATGGAAAAAAGTTCAAGCAATTAGGAGGCAGTATACACACACACACACACACACACACACACATACACACACACACACACACACACACACACACACACACACACACACACACACACACACACACACATATATATATATCTGTATCTCTCTCTCTCTCTATATATATATATATACACACACATATGTAAACATTATTGGTTGTACATATATAGCATATGTGTTTTATTTATACACTAAATTTGCTGTAACATGGTGTCCAGGGAAAGCTCTCTACATGATGCTGACTGTTAAAGAACATCAGAATGGCACAGACAACTCACCTCATAAGCACTGAGAATAGTAGATACTAATATTTCACCGTTATTGTAGCTTATGAATACTATGTACTCGGATCATCTGGCAAAAAAAGCGAATCACTGGTCTGTGACTTATATGCAAATAGAGTGAAACCCATTTGCTGATGTGCTGTGGCATAGCACATGTGAAAGAATTGATGTGCAATGGCATTCAAAAAAAGCTTCCTACAGTGGTGATTTATTCACATCCAAAACTTTTTGTTAAAAAAGTTTTCTACAGCATATATAACAATGACCAACATATGTTTCAATTGCAACAACTACACATTGATCCATATGCGATTATGCATCCTAGTCGCTACAATTTCAAAGTGAATTAATTCAAACAAGCTTCCTGCATTGGTATTCAGTTGAAGGTTATAGCATTACTTTTTAAATCAAATTGAATTCTGGTCTTATAATCACCTCTACTGGTCTTACAGAGGAATCATGGTTTATAAAATGTTCATTCATATTACAATCAATTGTAGAAGTTTTGTTTACATTTTACTGTATAGAGTACATTATTTATTCAGAGGTAATTCACTTATATTTGTGTTTATACCTTTAATTAATATTATTATTGTTATTATTATTTAAAAAATACATATATGTATGTATGTATACATATATATATATACATATATATATATATATATATTATATATATATATATATAATATATATATATATATAATATATATATATATATATATATAATATATATATATATATTGGCTTCGCTTCGCTGAAGAAGATTAGAAGGCTGTTGTCCATGTCGTCTGCATGATCATTCATGGCTGATAAGGCCAATGTAGGATTGACATATCTGATTGCAATGATGACAGGGGCATGGTTGTCCAGGATCTGATGATGCAGCTGCATTATTTTTTCACCTCTGATGTTTGTCTTCAAGAGAGGCACTACAAGAGATCTCAAAGGAAGAAACAGCATTGCTGATGGTATGGCACCAAGCAACACAGTCAGCTGTTAGAGTGGACCACTCACAATAATCAATGTCACAAATGCTAAGGGACTGCTTCAGGCAGTCCTTATAATGCTTCTTTGGTGCCCCCCTGTTGCAGTGGCCAGTGGTGAGCTCACTATACATGATCTTGGGTAGGCATCAGTCTTTCATCCTGTCAATTTGTCCTGCCCAACGTAGTCATGTTTCAAGTAAAATGGCTTCCAGGCTGGTGACCTTTGCTCACTTGAGACCTCAGTGTTGATGATGTAGTTGCTGTAGTAGATGTTGAGGATTGCATTTTCCTGGGCAACTCGGTTTACGCCGAAGAGGGCCTGAAAGTATTCAGACCAGCAGTTGAGGATGGATGCTGAGTCTGTGAGAAGCACCTGGCCATCTGAGCTGTGCAGGGACTCTGGACTTGATGTGTTGGGCCGAAGACTACTTTGAGAGCTTCATAGAACCCCCTGTACTCGCCAGAGTCAATGCACAGCTGGGTTCTCCATGCAAGGTTGGTCCACCACTCATTCTGAACTTCATGGAGTTTGTGCTGCAGGAAGCTGGAGGCTTGGTGAAAGGCTTCTTTCTTCTCTAGGCAGGTTGGTTGTGCCAGGTGTGCTTGGCAGACAAAACTCTTCTTCTTTAATAATTCCTGTTCTTTTTCTTTGTAAACACAAGGATTCCTGAAGAGGTCTGTAGGATGGCGATTTTTAGTTGTTCCCATAGGATTTCTGGTGAGGGATCTGAGGGACAATTGGATTTATCTGCTGCCTGGAAGTTTACTTTCACTTCATTTATCTGCAGATCACTAGTTTTGATTTTCTTGTTGTTGGCCAAGTCTTGTCTTTTTTGTTGGTTTGGCCTTGAAGTGGGGCTTGAGTTTGCAGAGGATCAGGCGTTGGTCAGTATGGCATCACTCTGGTGTGCATGACGTCAGACTGGTCTCGTTGGCATACAAGGACATAGTAAAGGTGGTGCCAGTGTTTTGATCGAGGGATACATCCAGGTTGTTTTCAGACTGAATCTTTGGTGGAAGATGGTATTGGTGATGATGAGCTGATGTTTGTGCAAAACTCAAGCAAGAGTTGCCCGTTGACATTACAGTTCCCAACCCCATACTTTCCGAGGACTCCTTTCCAAGTTTCTGGCACACACTGGCATTGAAATCTCCTAGGATTATGACTTTATCATCGATGGAGGTTCCCTGGAGGAATCTGCACAGGTCTGAGTAAATCTTGTCCTTGCCTGCTGGGTCTAATTGGAGGGTTGGAGAGTAAACACTAAAGATCATGACATGCTCCTTGTTTTCTAGAGGGAGGCACATGGAGATGATGCAGTCAGAATGACCTGCTGGTAGGGTTTCCAGCATTGAAGCAATGGTATTTCTTATTATGAAGCCAGCACATCCAGCACCATGTTCGTTCAAGCTGCCTTCCTCTGGGAGCTGGATTTCACTAAGGACTGCAATATCATTTTCTAGCCTGGACAATTCATGTGCAATGAGAGTAGATTGGTGTTCTGGGCGACCTCTGTCGTCTGAGTCAAGAATGGTTCTGACATTCCAGCATGCAATCTTCAAACATTTGGTAACATTTGAAGGGTGTTTGGAGTCTTTTCTTTTTATATCTATGTATATCTGACTGCTTGAAAAAGATGCCCAATGGCCATAGTTTGCCAACTAAGTGTATAGGAGATGAGCTTTCTTTAAGCCACTTTTTCTAGGCTCCTCTCTATGTGGAGCAAGCATTCCTCTCCCTAGATAAGGCTGCTCGGTTGTTTGGGATGTTGCCAGGTGATGTTGTTTCCGAGTCAGCACCAGGTGACTAATGCCCCGAACTGCCTGCAGGCAGGTTGAGAGTTGCAGCTTCCAATGATATCTTCCACTTACTATTTCACCCCCTTCCCAACATTACAGGGCTTGAAGAGATGTGATCATGGTCATGGACATGGACAGATCCTTCGGCCTGCGCGATGGAGTTTTAAGGTGAAGTGCAGTCTGCACAGAACTAGCCCCACCCTTTACACCCTTTACACACACAGCAGTCATTATACGTGGTTATTTCAATGGCTTCAATTGTTGTATATTGTTCTTGACTTCTTCTTTGTTTACTTTTAACCTACTTCCATGCACACAAGCTGTCACCTAACACAATTCAACCTAAGTTGATTAGAATTATTAAGATATTAGAAACAATAACCATATCATGATCACATGTTTGGCCTTGTTCATCTTTCCTTGAAAGATCTCCCTCACTCAAACTGAAATTATGGAACAGCTCTCTTCTATGAGTCCATGAGTTGTACATATACTGTTTTTATGATGCAAGCATGGCTGTATGGTTAAGTAATTTGCAACCCAATCATGTAGTTTTGGGTTCAGTCTCACTGCATGGCATATTGGGCACCAGACCAGAAACCTATGTGAGTGGAAGTGTGTGTGTGTATGCCTCCTCATCTTGGTATTGTATGACAGTTGTAAACAAATATCCACTCTCATACAAGGAGTGTCATTCATTTTCAATTGTCCATGAATACATGTCCAGTCGACTTTGCCTTTCATCCTTTTGGGGTCGATTAAATAAGTACCAGTTACGCACTGGAGTCAGTATAATCGACTAAATCTCTTTGTCCTTGTTTGTCTCCTCTACATTTAACCCCCTTTGAAACAAATGATATTTGTAAGGATTGTGACAGGAAGAGCATCCACCCATAGAAAATCTCCCTCAACAAATTTTGTCTGACTTATGCAAGCATGAAAAAGTGGGCAATAAATCTATGATGCAAAATACATTGAAATTGTCTGCTGTTTTCTTATGATGTCATCACTGAATCTGTTTCTACTCTGCCAAAAATGTACTGTTGTTTCATTAGGCATTTTCACACTATTTATTATTTGTTTTTTTCCCATAGCTGTGTCAAGTTTAGGTAAAACACACAGACTCTCAAATTATTACAGGTGTGACTGTATGGTAAAAAGCTTGCTTCCTAACTATGTGGTTCCAGGTTCAGTCCCATTGCACAACGTCTTGGGCAACTGTTTTCTACCATAATCCTCAGCTGACCAAAGCCTTGTGAGTGAATTTCAAGACAGAAACTGGAAAAAAAATCCATCATATATATATATATAAAACTGTGTGTGTGTGTGTGTGTGTGTGTGTGTGTGTGTGTGTGTGTGTGTGCGTGTGTGCACGTGCGTGTGTGTGTGTGTGCGTGTGTGTGTGCATGTGTGTGCGTGTGCATGCGTGCATGCATGTGTGTGTGTGCCTTTGTATTTTTCCCCACCAACACTACTCTGTGTTGGTTTGCTTACATCCCTGTAACATAGTAGTTTAGCAAAAATAGACCAAAAAGAGGCTTAAACAATAAGTACTGTGGGGTGTGATTCATTTGACTAAACCCTACATGGCAGTGTCCCAGCACGACCACAGTCAAATGACTGAAACAAGTTAAAGATAAAATATAAATATATGCTAACATAAAAGCAAATACATAGAAACAGGTAACCAAGTCATGAAACCTTAGTTTCTATTGGGAATGAACGGAATACTAATTAATGTTAATAAGGACAACACATTTTATTATTCATCAGATGTAATAGTAACCTTTGCATAGGTTGTAAATTAAATAAATGCAAAGATAAGAAAGGTATTTTTAATTTTATCTATATATATATATATATATTTCTTAATTATTATATATTCATTCATACTTGGCTGTTGGCTTCAAGCCAAGTTTTACTGAAAACAAACCATTAACATTAAATCAATTGCCAGGCTGATTAACTGTTTTTTAATAGCTTTTCCACTAATTAAACCTGACACTTGAGATACTGGCTCTTATTTCTCTGTGGATTTAAAGTTAACCTTTCAACTGTTATATAGTCTTATTAAGATATATTAAGATCACTATACCACAGTATATACCAAACTATCAGATGTTATTATATATTGCTAGTCACAATGTGCTTCACATTGTTTTAGCTTTTGAAAGAGGGATGCCACCCCACTGGCTAGGTGGGTAGGCCATATTTTCCTTGAATGGAACAATAGTCCGTGAGAGGATTATTCATTTACAGCTGAGTGGACTGGAGCTATGTGAAATGAAGTGTTTTGCTCAAGAAGACAATGCACTGCCAGTGTGGAAATCAAAGCTATGATTTCATAATCTTGAGTGCAACACCCTAACCATTAGGCCACACACCTTCATATTTAGATATATGTAATTTATAAAGAATGTTTGTTGTTGTTTGATCCAGTTCAGCACAGATCAAGCAGACCCATAATCAAAGATTTGGCATGTCAGCTTGTGGGTGCTGGTGTCACAAAAATGCACCCATTTTGGCGTCACATAAAAGCCCCTGTGTTGGTACCATGTAAAAAGCACCCATGCTAGTGGCCACATAGAAAGCACCTGCACTGTAACAAGCACCTGCACTGTAACAAGCACCTGCACTGTAACAAGCACCTGCACTGGTGTCACATAAAAAGCATCCATGCCAGTTCCACTTGAAAAGCACCTGTGCTGGTGTCATGTATAAAGAACTGGTGCTGGTGCCATGTAAAAAGCACTCAGTACACTCTAAAGTGGCTGGTGATAGGAAGGGCATCCAGCCATAGAAACTGTCAGAACAGACAATTGGAGCTTGGTGCATCTCTCTAGCTTTGCCAGCTCCTATCAAACTGTCCAACCCATGCCAGCATGAAAAACAGACTTTAAATGACAATGATGATGGAACAACATAATCTAATGTATTTTTCTTTCAAGTAGGGTGTGATTTAAGAGAGACTCAGTTGCTAGCTCTGGCAGGTTGAGCAACCATATAGAGCCTCCTTCATTTGCATGTGTCAGTTATAAAAAATAAGTATCATAACAAATGGAGAATGGAGACCATTTATTTACTATCTGGTATTTGTTATAATAGAGACAGCACATAGACATACGGTTGTTGATTATAGTGAGTATGAAATGAAAAAGGCAATATCTTGTTTGTTGACATATAAACTTTGCATAACTACCAAACCTAGCAACCTGAATTATAAAATAAACAGTTTTCCCTCTCTCTCTCTCTCTCTCTCTCTCTCTCTCTCTCTCTCTCTCTCTCTCTCTCTTTCTCTTTCTCTCCCCCTCTCTCTCTCACACACACACACATGTACACTCACACACATACAAAGTTCACATCGCAATCATATGGTTTCAGGTTCACAATGTGGTACTCAAGGCATGTGTCTTCTGTCATAGCCCTAGACTGACCTATGATTTGTGAATGTATTTGGTAGATGGAAACTATCAGGAAGCACATCATGTATGTTTGTGTGTATGTGTATATATATATATTGGGTTGATGCATAATTACTGTGGTATTTTTTTCAACAAATTTTATTCAACAGAAACAATAACAATATTTAACAAAAACATCTTTAAATGACGTCTGACCATCTACCAAGCATATGGGAAGCAGTAATTGAAGTAGATGGTGAATATGCTCCAGAATAATCATTTAAAGATGTTTTTGTTGCATGTTGTTATTGTTTTTGTTGAATAAAATTTGTTGAAAAAAAGCCACAATAATTATGCACCAAACCAATATATATATAAATGATAAAATATATATATATATATATATATATATATATATATATATTCTTTTTGTCTTTCACATGTTTCAGTCATTTGACTGTGACCATGTTGGAGTAACGCCTTTAGTCGAAGAAATCAACCCCAAGACTTATTCTTTGTAAGCCTAGTATTTATTCTATCAGTCTTTTTTGCTGTTAAGTTTCGGGGGCATAAACACACCAACATTGGTTGTCAAGCAATGGTGGAGGTACAAACACAGACACAAAGACACATGCACATAAATATATATATATATATATATATAAAATTTTTTCGTACAAAATTTAGAGGACTGACCACTAAAAGTGGATAGCCTGTATGCTAGATATAGACGTCAAAATCGCCATTTTCCACGAAGAATGTGTTCACAAGAAGAAATTCAGCAAAAAAACCAAAGTGTAAAAATAAGCAAGACAAATATTTTCATGTCTTACTTATTTTTACACTTTGAATCTTTAGTCTTTGAATGAGCTTTCTCTTTTCAGGCTTTGAGAAAACTAATTTCTCAAGATTGGTATTTAGACAGTGTGTAGATTTCTCAATAGTTCAGCATAAGTATTCTCATTTTCGTTGATTTTTAGCTTTACGTTAACATCTGCTGGTAGCTGATTTCCACAACTGTACATAGTTTCTCTTTTCTATTCCAAATCACTATGTCAAGTCTATCGTGTTTACATTTTATTAAGGTTTTTACAGGAACATTCCACCAGTACTCCTTTTTATTATGAGTGGCTATGGTTGCTACCATACTGTAAGTTCCTATTTCTTTGTCCTTGGGGTTATCCTTCTGATGGATCTCATTATACAGTGTCCTAGCTACACCATCATGTCTCATTGGTAGATAATACCATGATGACATTTTTGGACAACTGCTTATGATATGGCTGATATCTTCTGTGTTAACTCTACAAAGTCTGCATTGGTTGTCACATTTTGCTGCTTTTCCTGCATCCCTGTCCATTTTGTGCATGCTATTTGGTATTTAGGTCTTATTCTCTTTGTACATATTTTGAAACTGAAAGAAATATCACTGATGACACTTGATGCAGCAATAATGTTTAAAATTTCCATTTCATTCTGTACTTCCTACGTACTTGACTCAAACCAATACAAATAATAGTGACTGCTATTCACTGACCTAAAATCAACACCAAGTCATAAATCTTGTGTCAGTCTCTATTTTGACACCTTTGATATAAGCAAGCATGTTATAAATTATGACTAATGCTTATTTGGAGACTAGAAATTATATTTCAAAGAATCCTCGCGCATAAAATTACCATTACTTTGAATGTTGTATATTTCACACTGTGTTCTTGATCAAAACACTACTTTTCATATTGCTCCAATCCACTCAGCTGGCAAAAATTAGTAATCCTGCAATAGACTGGTGTCCCATCCAGTGAGAAATATATGTGCCACAGAAATCTGGAAACTAGCCCTAAGAGTATATATGACTCAGAAAGGACTTTTATCCTTATGTATGTATGTATGTATGTATGTATATATGTATGTATGCATGCATGCATGCATGAATGAATGAATGAATGAATGAATGATAAGTTACTTTCAGTTTCTGTCCACCAATTCCAAGGCATTAGTCAACCCAGGCTATTGCAGAAGACACCTGCTCAAGATGCCAAGCAGTGAGACTGAACCCAAACCAGTGTAATTGAGAAGCAAACTTTTTAACCGCATAGCCATGCCTGTGCAAGAAGAAAATTTTCTGACCCAACATCCTGGCAAGGGTGGATTAGGCCTGTGGGAATTGATTGGGGACAGTATGGGTAACAAAAGGACAAATGAGTATGGATAGTTTGAGTGGAGTTAGATTGAGATCAACCATTTCTAAAAAAGAGAGGCCACAGTAGTTTTGGAGTAAAAGGGAGTGATAGGAGACAGCATATCTGTGGACTCATGTCTGAAGTGTGTTGGTGAGTGACCTCATGACAATCAGTCAGGTGGCCTTTCTTTTAATGTGGTGTAGAATATTTATGAGTGTATAACTGCAGCACTGGCCCAGATGTACAAGCAATACTCCATTATGTGTATCACCTGAGCTTTATAGAGAGTAAGTAGTTGTTAGAGATTCAATTGAAGTATTTTCTGGCTTCAAAGTCTTTATGATGCAGTTTTGGCTCTGATTGGGATGTGCATTTGTCAATCAATTGAACTCAAAAAGAAATTAGCATCTGTCTTGTTTATGTAATTTTGTTGCCATTATCATGTAATTTATTGCATTAGCTTAGATTTTATATCCAAGACATAGTAACAATCTCTGTCATTTCTTTTCATAGGTAATGCATCTTGTAGTCTTTCCTGTCTCACATACATGACTATTTCAAGCTGTCTCTTTGTGCATAGAAAATGCTCCTTTCTTAATCTTGGTTTCAAATCATATCCCTTCTCAAATTAACTTCTGTCATTATCAGAGAAACTTTAAATATTGTGGGAGATGGACACTGCTAATATTGAGTATACATATTTTGATTATAAATTTGTTAGTGAATCTTTTATCGTATTATTTTTTTATAATTCTAGCACAAATAACTTCAGACAAAAGCACGAATATCCATTTTAGTTTGGCATCAACAAGTTGCTGGAGAAAAGGTGAGTTACCTCTCAACAGATGTTAAAAGCATCCAAAGGCCAGGAGGTGGTATTAAGCCAGACACTGGATGAAGTTTACCATTCAAAACTAAGAATATATCCTCTGGTTGGTTTCCAGGTGGTTTCCATTCTAATTTCATTTACATGTCTTTTGTCAGCTAGAAACAAATGTATGAGATAACTGCCCAAGGGACTACACTGAAGGATTGAGTCTGAAAACATATAGCTGTGAAATTAACTTAACTGTGCCCAGATGTTTTAAAAGTATTGGGGAATTGAATTTGATTGCTCTAATTGCAAGAAAAATGTTTTTATATATTAACTTTAAATGTAGGCATAAAGCTATAAATTTGGTAGGGAATGGTATTGTCCTGTACCAGTCAAATATTGGATACATTTAAACTGAATCAAGTATTTGACTTGTGTGTTATTTTTTTCTTCTCCAGAAGGATGAAAAGCAAACTCCAATGGTAACTGAGATGAGAATTTAAATGAATTGTTACTAAATATCACAATGCATTCAGTTCAATATTACACAAACTTTGTGACCCAATGTATATGTAATTTTTTTAATAATTTAGTTTTCTGGGATTATAATCTAATAGAAATAGTAATAAAAAAATAAAATATATTTGAAAATAAAATATTGACAAAATAACTTAAAAAGAAAACAAATTAAAGAATATTTTGATGCTCATTTGCCTTCTGTTTATATATTATAGGATATGCTGTGGTCAGTGATGAAATAAGTGATCTAAATCGTAGAAAAATTCTTATAATGTGTGTTCAAATTCTTCAGAAAGCTAAAGAAACAATGTACGTATATTCTTTGATTTGTTTTGAGGAATATGTAGTCACTGCATATATACATGTATATATTGACAGAGAAAAAAAAATACTGGTAGTATATTGACTGCAGAGACACAGCTACTAAGTTGAATAAACTGAATTCAGTCTAGATAAATTCTAAGTTATATTTATTCATATATAATATGAGAATTTTAAGATTGAAAAAAAAAATAATAAATAGGCAAATAAAATCAGAGCTATGGTTAGCAAATAATATTGTGTAGCCATAGGAAATGTTTTATTACTATGAACAACACAAATCTAAGGAGACAGAACAAAGCTCAATAGCTTTTCAACAAAAGTTATGGTGACATTTATTTTTAAAAGAATTCAACAGTTTTCATATATTATTGAAGTGTATTTTGTAAATTGGAAATAGATGAAAGAATGCTAAAAGTGTTAGGGAACTAGTACTAGTATTATTAGATTAAAGGAACTGACAAAGCCTTAATATACAAGTATATCTGAAATAATGTAATCAGAGCAATGATTGTAATGAAATCTTTTTAAAAAGAATATAACTTCCTCTTCAGAATGTTAGCCCTCAGGAATTTTTTCCCTGCACATTCTTATCCTGTAGCCATTGACTTAAGACTCATCAAAAGGAATGTGACCCACATCAATCTTAGTGACCTCTGAGGACTGGTGAAAATCAAAGATATTGCCCTCTTCCTCCACACCAATAAAAAAAAATGTTTTCCATATATCTTTTTATATCAATAAATCAAAAACCTAAACTGCAAATTAGTGTGGTGGTTTTGGCCTCTAGGTCAGCCCTAATCATGTAAACCTATGATCAATAGATTTCCAGCTGTGACCATCCCATGTTTAATATTTTTTCTTTCTGTCATATTTTTTTAAGATGGTAGAATGATGGTAGTTGAGAAACTAGGTAGATGCTTCTTTATTTGGTGTTAACTATTGTAGTTATGAAAAGAGATCAAAACTATAACACTTGGAGTAACTATGATCAATAAGACATATATACACAAGTAATAATATAAAATACTAGCAGAGATACCCGGCGTTGCCTGTGTCACATGGAATTGAAGAATTAGACTTTTCTTTTATATTTTCTCTAATGAACTGGAATACCTATGATTCGAATTTCATCAAAATTGGAGATTAAGAATTTTAATGAGGGTTCTTTCCCTCTTTACACACCCGAACAAAAATTCTAATCATGACATATTTATCCCATACTACTCATCTTTATGCCCAGATTCTAAAATCCAAATCTTATAAAACCTATTCAAAGGCTTTTTGCTCCTGAAAAAAAGGGAGCACAGGGAGCTCTAAAATGTGGGAGTTAAGGCCCCTATTGTAGGTGTGGCCTTAAAGTCAACCAGAGAGGTTGAATTGTTGAGAATCTTTTTTAACTTGTGTCTTATATCTATTGTTCAAATTTCTTTGAAATTGGAAATATACAAATGTTCACTGGGTTTGTAAAAGAGAGCAAAGCTACAGGAAACCAAAAGACGAATAATCACAATAAGCAGTCAGCTACCCTACCCTGGTCGTTACCAGTCCCCAGTGTAGGATTCCTCACCATACAGGTGAGCAGCACAGCCGTAAGATGCATTACAGATCTATAGCAATTGGAACTCAAATAAACATTAACAACTGTGTAACATGAGGGCTAAGGGGAAATGAAAGTGTCACCTCTGGAGTTTGCCAATGATCCCTATGCTGATAGGTAACTGAACAGAATAAATTTGCCATCTATAAATCTCTTTGAATTACCAATCACTTATCTGGAAAGGCTTTGAAATCAATGTTACTATCTGGGGACTATCTGTGAGCCAGTGATAATAAAAAGACTCAAAGGAGGTCTGCAACCAAATAACTTTACTCAAAATAACACTTAGCAACTGAATCAGTGGAGCAAAGATGATTCTCCATTACTTGACAATTTATGCACCACATTTGCAGAAATCACAAGCTAAGCATATCTCAAAGCAAACTCTTACACTGTTGTACCACTGAATTACAAATAACATTCATCTTGTATGCTCAGGTAACTCACAGCTTCCAAGACTACAATTGTATTCGCCTTGGCTTACGAAAAATTACTAAATTGTGGGCGTTAGGCCCCATTAAGGGGTCTTACTAACTCCTAAGAAGTTGAAATTTTAGGAATATTACTTCATTTGTATCTAATATCTATGATTAAAATTTCATCAACAGCCAAAAAAACATGAATTTTCATGGGGGTTATGGCCTCATTTATGCTCTCTCACTTTCGAACATATACTGCATTACATCTGTCTTTATGCATAATTAGACAACATCCAATGATCATCAGTGACCTGAACTATAAGACCCTCCCATTGGTGGGCCAGCAGAGGTGGTTAAGTCACTGCTTATCATTATCTTCTGGCTTCCAGCTTACCTCTTCTCTCTTCCTCCATAACCAGCAAGAAGCTCTTTCTGTTACCTCCCCCATCCTGCACACAGCTATTCTTCACTCTTTTACTCTCATTCCAGTGGTTGTAAATATCTTCCACACTGACTGGGCAGGAAATTCCCTACAGCCAATATCAACTGGGAAAAGCCATGACTGCCATCCCTTCTCCCTCAAATCCTGCTGAAGACTTTCATACTTGATATGTCT
The DNA here is from genome assembly GCF_006345805.1 of Octopus sinensis. Lineage (NCBI taxonomy): Eukaryota > Metazoa > Mollusca > Cephalopoda > Octopoda > Octopodidae > Octopus > Octopus sinensis. The sequence goes on along the minus strand of NC_043007.1, from coordinate 63,735,275 downwards.
TAATTCATAGGCTTGATCACACCTTTCTTTGCACGGGACTGTAAGCTCAATCATGATTATTTTCCTTGCCTTTCCAGACCAGAGAACTACATCTGGCATCAGTGTTGTATTGATGACCTGGGGGAAGCTGCAGTCTCTCCCCTAGATCCACTTTCATATCCCATGATTGAGACCCATGTAGTAAGCTATTTGTCATTTTTTGCTGTCCTCACTGGCTTTTTTCCTTCTTTCACATACTTGACTGCTGCTATTGTTTTCCCCTTTTCTTGAGCCTTTCCAATTCCAGAGAGTGAGCAAATGTTGCAAGCACCTTGTCATGGCACTGCTTGAATGTTCTCTGAGTAGGTGCTATTTTGCACCTTGATGTGTTCTAGGGTCCCTTTCTCCACAAAGTATACACAACTGGTCCCACTTCAAACAACCATTTGTGCAGTTTGTTGGTGTTGGGAGTGTGTCATACACCACCCACAGGAGATACAGAAAGGTTCCACTCTCCACAGGTCTGTCCATGTGACCTTCCTCTTGGGGAGGTCCCATTTAGTTCAGGCTCCCTGAGATGCCAGCTCCATAGCTCTTGACCTTCTTTCTTCCTTCATGTTCTGTACTTCTGTCTGTATCATGGATCTCTTCCCCTCGATATTCACCCTCTTCTATTGTTGGAAAAGTGAAGAACTCAGATCCTCCCATCCTCTGCATGTAATTCCTATGATGTTGCATAGCTTCAGCATGCTCTCAGCCTGTGCGAATGTGGTGCTGGCCACCCACTTTCTCCCAGACTGTTGTGATATCTGCATGTCTGACATGCTCATTCTTATTTCTTTATTGCCCACAATAAATGCTCATTCTGGGAGTCCCTATACATCATTAGAACTCTACATTTTACAACTTTTAATTCCTTCACCACGAATGACAGGAAAAGTTGTAGCTGTCTAGATCTTATGTACAGGCCTATTGAAGTGAAGCTTATGGGGATACCTTGCCATCTACAGAAGTATTTGTTTACCTTCCTCTCCATCCTTTCTACTTTTATCATTGGAATCTCATACACTGTCAATAACTACATGAGTCTTGAGAGCAGTCCACGTTGATAGAGCTATGCCTTGTATTTTCCTGGAAGCCCTGATCTTTCAATCCTCTTCAGCCACTCCTCTGCTTGCTTCTCAATATTTGTGTCATTGCTTCTGTTAGAGAGTGAATTGTCAAACCTCTTCCCAGGGAATTTGATTGGATTTTCCTCTCTTGAAGGAATAGCCTCTCCTTGCACAGGCAACTTAATTTTGTTTGTTAATTTGCCTCTTCTGATGACTATACACCTTGATTTCATAGGCTTAAGCTTCATTCTAGCCCATGTTGCTATGTGTTCAAGTGAAGTCAGTACCTTTTCTGCTTCCACATGGGTTGTGGTTGTCACTGCAACATCATCCATGAAACCTCTTATTGAGTGTTGTTTGTTGCCTAATTCCATTGTTGGTTCTAAATACACACTAGTTGTTTGTCTATATTTCACTTGTCTTTCTTTTTCCAAATCAGTTATGTTTCTTTATGTTCCACAAAATACTTTTCACTACACTAATCTGTAGCCTTCTCAATGAGTATGCGATTTTTCCTTTTAAATACCTGGTTTTTAGTTTCCAACTGATTTATCTGCTGTTACGTTCCCATAATAGTAAGCATGTGAGCTAATAATGTTTCCGTTGATTTACTTTGCTGATTTAAAAAAAATTTTATTTGCTAGCATCAGATCGTGTGTGTGTGTGTGTGTGTGTGGTGTGTGTGTGTGTGTGTGTGTGTGTGTTGGACTTTAGTTGTCTTTGGACTTATTTTATCCTCTTTCTAACATTATTGTGATAATGGGTTATCATTTACGGGTGGCGCATTTGTTCTTCATATTAACCCAGCATTTCATTCATCTTTAAATTCTGTTAAGATCAACTGCCTTTCATTCTTGTAGGGTTAATGAAATAAGTACCAATTGAGCATGAGAGTCAATGTAACTGACAAGCCCCAAACCTCAAAATTTAAGGCTTTGAGCCTATGTTAGAAAGGATATTAACTGAGTAAATGGAATTTGTACTCAGTATTTGTGCAGCTCTTTTAATCTATTTTTAGAATTCATGTTGAAACATCTTTAATGATTTCCATGAATCATTTTATTGACACCTTTCCAATTTGTGAATTTATTATTACTGTAATAAAAAACAGCATACTATTATTCAGTTATAATGAGGATATTTACTCATACTGTGTTGTAATAGTATGTTATTTATTAGTAATAAAATGTGTCATATTTTCTACATTGAAAACATTAATATTGGTTTCAAATTTTGGCACAAGGCCAGAGATTTCAGGGAGGTGGATAAGTTGATTACATCAACCCCAGTGTTCAACTGATCCTTATTTTATCAACCCCAAAAGGATAGAAGGCAAAGTCAACCTCAGCTGATGATTCTGCCAATTCACTATCCTAATTAAAAACATTAACATTAATGTTTGCTCTTTTAAGTTTCAGATGTTTCATTCTAAGTTATGTTTAACCCATCTTTTAATACACTCAACAGGAGACATTCAAGCTTCAAACCAATGAGGATTTACTATGAGGATGATCATCATATAGCAAAATATAGTTGTAATCTTGACAAAAAATTTGTGTTAAAACCTCCTCACAGATCAGTCCTGCAGAAATCGTCAAAACCACTAACTCTTTACAATGTACCAATACCAAATATTCCTATTATGGAATTTTACAATGAAGATGACAGGAAAACATTGCTGAAGTCTGTAACAGACGATGGAACATCTGTGATATAGTATCCTTTATGTAGCAATATCTATTTAGAAGAAATTCTAAGTGTGTTATTTTGTCAGTAGTCCTTTAGTTTTCAAAATTTGTATTTAAAAATGATTGAATTTAAATTTTACTTTTATTTAGTGATGGCTAAATTAGGCTTGAATGGTAAATCTATATTTATTTCATTTCTTTAACAGGGACTTTGAGCAAATATGTAGTAAACATACAAATGGTAGCTCTATAAGTGTCAACTCCTGTCTTGAATTACATATTTATCATCTTATAATAATTCTGCTTGTCATTGCCAGTAACACTTTCATGTGATTAGAGAAAAAAAAGGGAAAAAGAAAGGAGGGATAAAGAAAAAAAGGGAGGGAGAAAAAGTGGGAGAGAGAAGCATTCATTATGGGAAGTAGAGGGAATGTAATTGTAATGCTTTCATGTGATTAGTTGAAGGGAAAGAGGAGAGTGAAAAAGGGGATAAGGTGAAGAGTGAGACAGAAAGAGAGAGAGAGAGAGATATATATATAAAGACTGATAGAGAAAAAGAGGGAGAGAGAAGCATTCATGACATGAGGTAGGGGAAATGTAATATTTGTTATGTGGTTAAAAAGGTTATTTGAAGGTAGTGATATAGAGAGAGTTAGAGATATAATTTTAGCAGAGGGGTGATATTTTGATGGTGAGGTCAAAGAATGGCAAAGAGAGAGAGGGAGGTGGTGGTGGTTGGATACTGAAAAGTATATTTTTTTAAAATTCAACTAAGTTTTTTATATCACCTGTCACATAACGCATGCACATAAGTGCAGTTCCATGAAATATTCATGCTTATTTACATAGCAGTTGTATCATATGTACAGGATTGTTTTTGTTTATGAGAAAAATGGAAAAATAAAAGTGAATATTTATTTTATGAGTGCTATGTATTAAGTCTATAAAGTTGCCCATAAAGTATACAAAGTGTATATATAAAGCGCATTAAGTAATCATCATATTTCAATTTCTTTCACTTTTCAATGAGTAGCAGATGAGTGACTATCCTTCCATACAGACACAACACAGGCTATGCTTTCATATTTTTTGGATAAAGTTTTCAGAAATAACCCAATAGGTTTACCATTAATTCCATTAAATATTCACAGGCTCCACTAGTTATACTATAAACCTGTTGACAATTTTCACGTCTTACTTATATTGGCTTCAAATTTTGACACAAGGCCAGCATGATGGGAAAGTGGATGTTAAAACAGTGGTGTGTGTATGTGATATGCAAAACAGACTTCTTCACAGTATACACAGATGAAAGGATGGCAAGACAGACAGACACATGCATGGGTACATGTATGTCAATCCTAAACATCATTATTAGAACCATCTGAACATTGTTTACTTTTTTAATTGACCAAATGTTCTGTAGTTTAGCAGATGCATGACAACAAGTGGAATGAAAATGTATCTTACATGAAAATTGGGTAAAAAAAAAAAAGCTTATTATTGACCTATTTGAAATTTGGTAGCAATGAAGTGAAATTCAGTTGGTTAGAACAACCTAATTCAAATTGTTTGATTTTAAGAAAAATTATTTTTTATCTTCTTTTGCTGTTTTATATTCACTTACATATGTATGTGCGCTTGTGCGCATGTGTTAGTTTTCCAGCTAGCTTAACTTAGTGTCCAATTACTGAATGCAATGTCTATGAAAAAGACTGGTCCTTTAATTTCTTCACAATAAGCTCAATTTAACCAGATTTATCATAAAGTTGTCATCAAACTTTGCTATCAAATAGTTATGTTACACAACCACTTGACAGTCACCTGCTTTTAGTTTATCTTTTAACCACGTGAATTCTAGTTTTACATTTGGTGTTTTTGATTCTTATATTATTTTATCTTTACTTCAAACCCAACATTTAGTGTGTGTGGTCTTCTTTTTCTCAAAACGGCGTCCAAAGTTTCTTTAATCGTGATCATTACATTTTCGGGAATTCTAAGTCAGAACCCTGTGTTTCAAACAGGATTAAATACTGGAAATTAGATATTCTACTTTCACACTAGTGTTATGCAGTACACTCACATCTTCACTGTTTCATACAGTCAGGCACCAGCTTATGTTAATTTATTTAAGCTAAACAAGCTAAACAAATAGATACAAAACATTTCAAATTCAACCTCACTCCTTCATCAGTATCACAAATTGCAGTTTCATTCTAGGTTTGATAATATTAGTTGACTGATTGCTTTCAAAGCCTGCTGCTATGTACAGTAGACTACTTGAACGAAATCAGTTTGCAAGAGGTAATATCCTTGTTTCTTATATAAATTAACGTATATGACTACACACCTTAAACATAAAGTTGTATTGCATACTTATGTCTTTTTCTTGTGCTACACAATACAAACAAAAACTGTATTTCTTCATTCTTTTACTGGTTTCAACCATTAGAATATGGCTCTGCCTTCAAATGTTTAGCCAGTCATATTAATCTAATACTTCTTTCAGGCTGTTACTTCTTTGTCAATCTATGGTAGTCGAGTAGATAAGCATATATGTATTTGAATGTGTATGTGCAATGGGTCTCTACACAGTTTCTGCCCTCCAAATTCCACAAGTCTCTGGTAAAAGACATTTGCCAAGGTGTTGATGTGTGGCGATGAGCCTAGAATTGATGTAAAGCAAACTTCTTACCATAAAGCCCTGATGATGCCCCAGATGAGTGTTTTTTATTTATATATATATATATATATAGTTAGTCCACATTACTCCATAAGGATCATAGGGCCAATTTCTCTGGTTTATACACCCCTTCCTGGATAGGATACCAGCTCATCACAGGATTACACTAGAGCAATGTGAAATGTTTTGCTGAAGAACACAATGCATCACCCAGTCTAGGAATCAAAACCACAATCTTATGATTATGAGTCCAGCACCCTAACCATTGAGCCATGTGCCTCTACTATATATATATATATATATATATATATATATATATATAATGAGCTAATTGGAAACACTGTAAAGTTTTGAATCTGTTAAGGAATTGTATTGATTTAGAGTTAATCATTGGCTCTGGTGTCAGTAGCATTGACTCAACAGGCCAAGTTATCTATGACAAAGAATGCTGATTTTCCCTAAGAAAGCAGTGTACTTACGTGCACCGAAGCAAGAAGGATTATCTTGTTTGGATATAAGGAAATAGCTATGAGAGATTACTTATGTATACTATATGAACTAGTACTAGCGCTCCAATATATAGAGGTATCTATATATGTTTGTTCATTTAACATCTGCATTTTCACTGGTATGGAATGGGTGAGGACTATCTAAGGCAGCATTTTCATTTTTTTTTCTACTGAATACCTATCCTGTTACCAATTCTTAGGTTTTTCAAGTGAAGAGCAACTAGTTGAAATGTCAACAATGAATGTAAACATCACCATATGGCTCAACTTGTGACAAGCAAAAGATGTGGAATTTCAACATGTGTATACACACACACATACACACACACAATGGGCTTCCCTGTAGTTACCAACTTGTCCCACTCAATACTTTAGTTGGTCCATGCTACTGATACCAGAGCGCTAATGATTGACTCTAAATTAATACAGATTCTTAACAGATTTGAAACTTTATGTTGTTTCCATTTAGTTCATTATATATATATATATATATATATATATGGGTGGCATGTAAAAAGCACCCACTTACACTCACGGAGTGGTTGGCGTTAGGAAGGGCATCCAGCCGTAGAAACACTGCCAGATTTGACTGGGCCTGATGAAGCCTTCTGGCTTCACAGACCCCAGTTGAACCGTCCAACCCATGCTAGCATGGAAAACGGACGCTAAACGATGATGATGATTGTGAAGGCTAAGCAGGCCAAAACTTTAAAGTCATTGTCATCACTTTTCTTGCTGATGAATAATAAATATGTACTCTACAAAAAATATTGAGTAATCCTTCTGTTTAATATAAAGTTTTTTATTATAACCGTGCATGGAAATAAACACACACACACACACACACATGTCAGCCAAAGCCTACCAATGTCAAAAGCTAGCAAAATTACTTAAACCAGAAGAGGTCATTAAATTCAACCAAGTCATTCAACATCTGAGCAATATTCTTAAATATTGCCCAATAACTTAAATTCACCAAATACTAATACTAACCAAATGTAACCAATCACTAAAACCAGCAAGAGATTAGAGTCAAATATTAAACAGAATAATTTAATAAGACAAACAAACTGCTGGCATGACCTTTAAAGAAAACCTGCTGTTTCAAGAGGCCTATGTCTAAATTATATTTTAGAACCACTTAAAGTTGCATTAGAATTATGTTTGAATACAAGTAGCAACTGTATTATAGTTATGCAAAGAACTCATTTTTCAGATTACACCTTGACCCTAACTCTTAGTTACAGATCAGGCAATATTGCTGTTATTCGCTTCAGAGGGCAAGATGAAGCTCAAGGCTTTTGTACTTTGGCTTTTGATGATGCACCTAATAATAAAATTTTGCTGAATTTTCTTCCTAATGGTTGTGGTTGGTGTCTTTACAAGAATGGAAACCTCAGGTATGCAGTAGTCTGTTATTTTTTATATTTAATATCATTATTTAACATCCATGTTCCAAACTGGCAAGGGTCGGATGGTTTGACAAAAACCAATCTATCCAAGGACTGCATTGAGCTCCTGTGTCTGCTGTGACATGGTTTTTGTGTCTGGATAACCTTCCTAATGTTAACTACTTTACTGTGACTAAGTGCATTTCTTTTGTGCCATTTGCACTATTGATGCCACTATGCAGTTCACAGGACTACAAGCTTTGGTGTAGGTGTGTGTGTGGTGGTGGGGGGGTGACAGCTTCATGCTTGGAGACAAGATTATTATGAAGTGGGGTGGGTGGATAGAGCAGATTCTTGCAGAGGGAAATGCATGGGTTCTCACATCTAGTATGAAGAAAACAATGGGTGGGCAGAAGAGAAAGTGATCAGTAAGCACTGCAAGACAGATAATGGTGATAAGGTACCCATGTTGTCCCCCCATTTCTCCACAAAGCTGAGTAGAAGTGAGAGCGTGGTTTGTAAAATTGCTTGAAAAGGTGAATGGGGGGTAACAAACTGCCAAAATGGGTAGGGTTAAAGGGGGGATGAGACTAGAGATATAAGCTGGGGATGGTAGAGAGATGCAGAAAAGTGAGAGATAGTGTGTAGCAGCAGTAGTAAAGATGGTACAGTTGCTGGAAAGAGAGGGCAGACAAGAGAGAGGGAGAGGGAAGAGCTGGATGTAGGTGCATGAAGGGAAGGAGTCATTGTAATGGGTGGAAGACCCCAAATATTGCATTTCTAGAACTCAGTTTTGCTAAGGAGGGTGGGTCTTATTCATTTACTTACAATCTACTTTGAATGCATATATTTCAGTGTGTGCCTTTCAAAATATTTTCAATTTCAATTTATGTGGGCTCTGTGCTAAAAGTTCATCCCCCAGGTTAGTTATGGCTGTAGTTAACCCTTTCAAGACCATATTTCTAATGAGATGGCAATGGCAGTCAAACATCTGATCAAACCACATTTGCTCATCATCCAGCCAACATTTTTATGTCTGTAAGAAAATTCCTTATAAATAATAATAGTTGTTATTGTTATTTTAGGATGTTTGTGAGCCAAGGTCAAGGTTATTTCTTCAATGAAAACTATACAGAAGTTAAACACCTCACTTGGAGCAGAGACAAAATAGTTCCAAAAACTAACTACAAGGTAAGACTAATAAAGAAATGTACAATAAAACAAGTTTTTTTTTTAGGTATATAGGTATTACTGTAAATTACAAGAAATATGTTAAACTGATACAACTCCTGTATGTTATTAATAGCTGTAGTCTTAAAATCTTTGAAATGATAAAAAGCATTAATCAGCTTATGTGAACATATATAAATGAAGTTAGAAATATCATATCTTTATGCTATTTATGTATCTATACATAGAACAGATGTATAAACATAAAATAATATATCCCCAGTTATTAAGAGCACAACTGATGCCACATAATTTAAATCCAGTGCATTATTACATTAAAACAGCTGTAGAGAACAATTAGATTATTAAAAACATGTGAAGTTTATGCTTTTTTTTTGTTTTTTATTTAGAATATACTATGTATGTATATGCATGTTTCCTTTCAGGTAACAACACAGATTTATTTACACTGTTCCAGCCAAGCAAAGTTTAGTCTTCATTTGAAAATAGATACAAAACATTTAAAATTCAACCTCACTCCTTCATTAGTATCACAAAGCACAACTCTACGAAAACCAATGTCCGGGAACAAATCTGTCCTTTCTCCATGTCAACAGACAATGGTAATCACTTCTATTTCTAATGAAATACTTTACTAAAATGACCAGAATATTGTATGGTAGTAGCTCTGGGTTCACAAAGATATCCACTTCTTTTTTAATTGTAAAGGTTTCACTAACCATGCCAATACTTCTGTGGAGATACATATACAATTGTTACAGTTTTTCACATGTATAAGCACAAGTGTGACTGTGTGGTTATGAAGCTTGCTTCCCAACCATGTGGTCTTGGGTTCAGTTCCACTGAGTGTTAACTTAAGCAAGTGTCTTCTGCTGTAGCCCCAGGCCAACGAAAGCTTTATGAATGTTTTTGGCTGATGGAAACTGAAAGAAGCCCCTCATATGTGTGTGTGTATGTGTGTGTGGTGTGTGTGTGTGTGTGCGTGTGTGTGTGTGTGTGTGTGTGTGTGTGTGTGTGTGTGTGTGTGTGTGTGTGTGTGTGCGCATGCGTGTGTGTGTGTTCACTACTGCTGCTTCACGGTGTTGATTTATGTATGTTCTTACAACTTAATGGTTTGGCAAAAGAGATCAGTAGAAAAATAAGTACTCAGGTCAATTTGTTCAATCAAATCCTTCAAGTAGTGCTCCAGCATGGCTGCAGTACAATGACTGAAACAAGTAAAAGATAAAAGATATACCTTCAAGACTTAATGCATATCTGATGACATGCTAATTTATTTTCTAATAATGATCTCAGTAACTTATCAACCAAACTTAATTATCATTTTTTTTGGCTGACGTATAATTGGAAAATTAATCAGATATCTTTGTAGACATTTTTGTCAATAATTAATGTTCAGTTCAACTGTCAACAATTAATGTTTAATTCATTTATAATTAACCTTTTCGATACCAACCCGACTGAAACTACCTCCGGCTCTGTAGCACAAATGTCTTGTTTTCATAAGTTTTGAATTAAAATCTTCCACCAAACCTTAGTCACAATTTGTTCCTAATACCAGCTTAATGATAACTAAGTTATTTTACTAAATTTTTTGTTATACTGAAAATTAATTGAAAGAAACATAGAGCATCTCAGAATAGATATGGTAACAAAAGGGCTAAGTTATTGAATCTCCCACACAACAGTCTGCTGAAAAGTTCATAGGCTGACTAAGAAGCTCTCACAGAATGAGACTTTATTTTTGACACACTTCTTCCACCTGTATTTCAGTACTTGAATCTCATTGGTGAAGAAGCTTTCATTTTGTTGGTCAAAAAGTCATCAACAGCAGATATGATGTCATCATCACTGCAATACACATTCTCAGCAAAGTGTATTTTAATGTTAAGGAACAGATGAGAGTCAGATAGAGGAAAACCAGGAGAATAGGGAGGCTGATCAACCAGTTCAAAGCCAGTTATGCACAGCAGCCATTGAAAACAAGGACCTGTGTGCTGGAGCATTGTCCTGATGAAATAAAACCCCTTTCATCAGTTTTCCAAGGTGTTTGACCTTGATATCTTTTCATAACTGCTTCAACAAGTTGGTATAGTACTCTCTATTGATGGTATGGTCCTTTTGAAGATAATCAATAAACACAATGCATTTTGCATCTCAAAAAACTGAGGCCGTCACTTTCCCTGCAAATGAAATGACCTTGACTTTGTTTGGAGCAGATGAGGAGGGGTGTTTCCATTGCATGGATTGTCTCTTTGCCTCTGGTTCAAAGTGATGAACCCAGCACTTATCCTAGATTAGAAAACGTTCAAGGAAACCAACTGGGTCTGCCTCAAACAATGTCAAATTTTCCCTGCAATGTGATCAACCTGGTGTGCTTTTGATCAGCTATCAGAAGACATGGCATCCACTGAGCAGAAACCTTCATCATGCCAAGTTCACTGTGCAGAATATTCTTAACTCTATCTTGGGATATGCTAAAAGCATTGGCCTTTGGATTTATCTTCAATTGCATGTCATCCATCACTGTATGATGAAAAAAATCACTGTTTTCCTCGGTGGTAGTAGTTGCAGGATGCCCAGATCTTGGCCCATCTTCAAGATTCTCCCTCCCCCTCCTAAATTGAGCTGCCCTCTTTTGCACTGATGATAAAGCTTGAGCATCATCTCCTAATATAGCAACCATGTCAGCATGGATATCGCTGGGGGCTAAAGCTTTTTTTCCATAGATACTTGATAACACCATGATGCCAAATTCTGTTCATTTTCAAGAGAAGTTGCAACTATTTATTATTGAAATCTTCTTTGACCAATCAGATATCAGTTTAGCTGGAAAGAAATAATGCAGTTATTAATAAGAAATGTTGAAATTAATGCATACAAGATTTCACAATTCAGCAGCCTATGAACTTTTCAGCTCACCCTTGTATTAGTTTCAAAATAAATTAACTGCTTTTCTGTTACTACAGCTACTATTATTGCTGATAAATTTGCTGCTGCTACTGTTCCCATGCCACTGCCACTACTACTGCTACAGTTGTCGGTGGGGGTGAGGGTGGAATGGGTGCAAATTAAAGCAACTTCATTGGATCATGAAATCATACAAAATATTGAATAACACTCACTATAAGACATTGCAATACAGTCCTGTGTGACATTTTATACAACTCCAACATATTGTTGCTTGATTTAATTTCCAGTATTGCAATATATCCATATTGCTATAATGACTGCTTCAGTTGTTTCTTCACTTAGCAAGAAGTCCTTCAAAAGCAATGTTGTTTTTTTTCTTTTACTTCTCTGTAATTTATTGCAGTTTCTTTTGGAGAGATTGAGAGCCTAGCCAGGACTGATATAATCCATGTTGGATCCATTATTCATTCACTAACATTATTCCTATATCAATTTTTCTCCAAAGTAATATTTAACTGATGTAAGGCAACAAGCTGGCAGAATCATTAGCACACTGGGCAAAATGTTTAGCAGCATTTTACATTCTGAGTTCAAATTCTACCAAGGTTGACTTTGCTTTTCGTCCTTTTGAAGTCAATAAAATACGTACCAGTTAAGCACTGAGTTAGAGTTAATTGACTTAGCCCCTCCCCCTTGTGCCGAAATTTGGAATATGATATTTAACTGGTGTAAGGTGGCAAGCTGGCAAAATTGTTAGCATGATGGAGAAAACACTTAACGGCTTTTTATCTGAGATGTTGTGACATTCATGCATTTCTTGGAGTCAATAAAAGCATATGAGAACTGAAACTACTTCATCAGAGAAGCATAACAAGGCCAGGAATTTGATTTGCTTAGAACAAGTTAGCCTTGATCAAGCAAGCTTATGATCTAAGCCATTCCAACCATGACCAACTTTTTTTTACTTAGCCACAATGAACCAAAAATCACATTATCTAACATGCCCTTCTTTCCAAACATCACCATCATCATCATCATTTAGCGTCCGCTTTCCATGCTAGCATGGGTTGGACAGTTCAACTGGGGTCTGTGAAGCTGGAAGGCTTCGTCAGGCCCAGTCAGATCTGGCAGTGTTTCTACGGCTGGATGCCCTTCCTAATGCCAACCACTCCGTGAGTGTAGTGGGTGTTTTTTACGTGCCACCTGCACAGGTGCCAGACAGAGCTGGCAAACGGCCATGAACGGATGGTGCTTTTACATGTCACCGGCACGGGGCCAGGCGATGCTGGCAACGGACACGAACGGATAGTGCTTTTATGTGCCACCGACACGGAGCCAGACAGAGCTGGCAATCGGCCACGAATGGATGGTGCTTTTACGTGTCACCGGCACGGGGGCCAGGCGAGGCTGGCAACGGACACGAACGGATGGTGCTTTTACGTGTCACCGGCACGGGGCCAGGCGAGGCTGGCAACGGACACAAACGGATGGTGCTTTTACGTGCCACCGACATGGGGGCCAGACAGAGCTGGCAATCGGCCATGAACGAATGGTGCTTTTACATATCACCGACACGGGGGCCAGGCGAGGCTGGCAGCGGACACAAACGGATGGTTCACTTAACCACTGCTTTCTGATATATGATTTGATTTTGATTGTTCTCACTGGTCTTGCCGGGTCTCCTCACGCACAGCATACTTCCATAGGTCTCGGTCTCTGGTCATTTCCTTGGTGAGACCTAGAGTTCGAAGGTCGTGCTTCACCACCTCGACCCAGGTTTTCCTGGGTCTACCTCTTCCACAGGTCCCCTCAACTGCCAGTGTGTGGCACTTTTTCACACACCTATCTTCATCCATTCTCACCACATGACCATACCAGCGCAATTGTCTCTCTTGCACACAACATCTGATGCCTCTTAGGTCCAACTTTTCTCTCAAGGTACTTACACTCTGTCGACTATGAACACTGACATTACACATCCAACGGAGCATACTAGCTTCATTTCTTGTGAGCTTACGCAAATCCTCAGCAGTTTTAATTTGATGGAGATTTGGCTGGTATTTCTAGCAGAGCAAACAACTATGTAAATGTTCTGTTGTTGGACCAATGCACTTGGAATTAATTTAACATTCATCATCTACAAACAATTGAAAATATTTTCTCTTCTGACTAGAGAAATATAGGATGGGAAATTAAATATTTTGATATACATTTTCTTTTTCACAGACATATGTGAAGTGTAAAAAATTTCTGCCAGGAAATGAAGTCAAGTAGTTTATTCAGCTTTTCAGGTGTTTAACTTTGTCCCATGGTACTTAACCAACTTAACCAGAAGAAGCTGAATATATATTGGTTTCAAATTTTGACACGTGATCAGCAGTTTCAGGGAAAGGGCTAAGTCAATTACACTCCACTGCTTGACTTATTGACTCCATAAAGATGAAAGACAAAGTCAACCTCAGCAACAGTTGAACTCAGAACTTAGACAGACAAAATGCTGCTAAGCATTTTGCCCGATGTGCTAACAGTTTTGCCAGCTTGCCACCTTAGAAGCTGAATATGTATTAAATATAAATTCTACTTGCTATATGTTTCTGTTGTAAAATGACATCTTTATATATCAACCATACATTTTTAGAAAAAAAATTAACTTTTATTTTCTAGAAAGGGTTATTTTTGATGACATCTGGGCCCTTTGCATCATCTTATGCAAAAGATCTCCTTAAAGGCCATGATATTCAAGAGAAGCAAATTGACAGCATCCATAAGGTAGGTCTGATTATTGCACCAGTACTTGTATTTGTTCAAATTTAAAAACTTTCCAATCATAAACAAAATAACAATGAGTAAATGCGCTGTATAGCCACAGAACAGTGACTGAATGAAACAAAGAATATACAAATACAACAATAAATGAATAAAGCATCCGGTTTGAATGAAATAGATTCAAACAGTGGTTTTTTTGTTTGTGAAATAAGCATTGGGCATGATACTTTACAATATCCTTATTAGATATTTCATTTATTTTGAATTCAGTGGTCTCCTGTTTACATGATAGGGTCAAAAAAATAAGTATCCATAATTTTATGGGCTGGTTTGCTTCTAGTACTGCATTAATCCTTTACCATTCATTTAATCTCAAATTGTTCTTAATTTCTCTTACATTTTACAGAAATATAGAAAGTCTTTGGATATGTCACCAGAAGCATGTTTTGAAATGATAGGTGAATCTGAATTACAACACTTACAAAAGAAAGCTAGGTATGATATTTGAAGTGAAGTCATTTTTGTAACTCATTTAGTCATGAGTGCAAGAACAAAAATAGCTATTTTCTCTTCTAAATAGTTTAAGAATTACATCTTACATTTGTCTACTTCAGAATACAAATATTAGGCAAGATCCTAAAAGTTCCTACTGCTGCTGGTTTTGGTGGTGGTGGTGGTGGTGGGTTCAACTGATTACAGATAAAATTGGCAGGTAAAAATTCACATTGTAGTGCAAGAGAGGAGGAAGAGAGGAGTAAAAGCAGGGAGGAGGATGCAGGCAGCTTATGGAGGAAGAGTAGAGAAGTAGAGGATGAGCAAGAAGGGATAAGAAATGCAAGATGGAGAGAGGGGGGGAAGTGTGTAATCAGGGGATTGAATAGAAGTGGAAGTGGTGAGTTAGAGATATTTGTTTCTTTTTTTTTTGTATCTTTTTACTTGTTTCAGTCATTGGATTGGGGCCATGAAGAAGACTGCTTTAAAAAGAAACATCTTCTAAAGCTTGTATAAAACTATGAGCCCCCATTTAATTTCATATAGAGTTCCTTCATCCTTAAGGTGCCACACATGGTTGACTAGGGACATGACATAATATCTTTCCGGAATCCTAAAAGAAGACCCATGGTTGTACAGGCATTGCTTAAAGGTAGTTTTGGTCTTTATCACAATAAATATATTAGAATATGCTTGTTTATATTTATTTGTTTCTGTTTTTGTTTGATAGAATGCAACTAAATATCCAGAGTTATAGAAAGCAAGATTTTTGCATTCATATTATGTAAAACCTGAAGGCAGCAAACTGGCAGAAACATTAACACACTAGGTGAAATGCTTAGCAGCATTTCATCTGTCTTTTTGTTCTGAGTTCAAATTCTGTCAGTGTCAACTTTGCCTTTTATCTTTTCGGGTCAATAAAATAAGTACCAGTTGAATGCTGAGGTCAATTTAATCAACTTAGCCCCTTTCCCAAGCCTGTTGGCCTGCTATCAAAATTTGAAACCAATATTATGTAAAATATAACTTTTGAAATTTAGTCAAGTGGGTGATTTTCAAATGAAAAATTTCCAACCCCACTATTCTGTTGTAGAATTTCTGAGTTTTATAACTAGTATAAATAATTAAAAATGTTATAAGTACAAGTATAAACTCAATGAAATTTTGCATTTGGCTCTTAAATGGAAGGCAGGTTGAGACACTGAATTACAGTAGGCAGAATATTTATTTACATGTTGCTACAATTCTAAAGTAATTTTCTTTCTATCTCAGGAGTATCGTAAATAGCTGGATGAATCATTATCAGGTCACCATTGGGCTAAAAGTTAAAAGTGTATGCAAAAGAAGCACCCCAATTTATCAAAGTAAGAAACTGAAGCAGACCTGTCCAGCTGTGCAAACAGAGATAGAAAGTATGACACAGAGAGATAATAAACTCAACTCAATAAGTATTACAGTAACTGAATGTGACTCAAAAGAAAAGCAAAATATACCTTCTGTTCCAGGTGGGTATGACTGTTTCAGCAGTTCTGTAATTCATATTTGACTCCTAAATAAAAGCTTTTATGGGATTTTTATGTATGCATGATTATGCAGGTTCAATTATTTGTAATATGCCGTGTCAGATTAGATTTTTAAACTACTAGATTTATCTTTAGTGTTTCTGTTTTCTATACTAGGTTTCTCTAAGTCTACATTTGCCTTATTCCCAGAGCAATCCAAAATTATAGGCACATTAGTTACCAAGAATAGAGTTCTGTGTTAGGGAAAAGCTTATTAACTAAATGTTATGTATGTGTAAATTTATATAAGAGCCCTTTGGATGTCATAGATGTCTTAGCTTAATGGTACTGAGAACTAAGCTGGAATTTGAAAGGTGCAGGGTTTGATTCCATGTGGAGGCTTTTGGGCCATATTTTTTCCATATTCTAAAGGGTATTTACCTGATTTTCTAAACTCTCTTCACAGCCTTCCTGCATTCTAGAATCCCTTTATTTTCTGTAATATATATATATATATATATATATATATATATATATATATATATATATATATATATATAAATATATATATACATAAGCAAAAAAAGTCTCTCTAAAAGATGAATGCAGTAGTTGTACTAGCAAGGAATGTTCGTAGCCACTTCAACGTAGCTGTTCCATTCAAATGGACTTTACTGCGATTTTTTAAGAAATAGCCCCAAACCAGACTGGTCTGCTGGTCCTGTCACTAGAAGCTAGTAGGCGTTTGCTCTCCTGCTCGTAATATATTGGATGCAGCTGTGCATCATTAACCAGCTTTAAAATGGTTAGGACGTCCACTCTATTCCTCTCAAAGGGCACAAAAACCACATTCAGCTTCAGGTCAAACTCTGCAGCTAACTTGCCGAGAATTCCCAAACAGCATTTTATCAGCATCTCTGCACCCCACTTAGTTCACACCCTCCACTCACCGGTGACCACTGATCCCACCCATCTAAGTACAGTGGCCAAATCAGCCCCTTCAACATGGCATCCAGCTCCGCCATGCTGATGTGGTTGCAGCCATCCTTCTTCCTAAGCCAGGCTGCATCCTCCACCACAACACCTCCAATTTCCAGGACAACTCCCATTGCTATGCTGCTGGCATCACACAACATGATCCATTCTTCAATTTGGGCACATACCAGTTCCTCTTACTGGGTCTTCCACAGTCACTTTCTCCAAGACTTATTGCATCATGGCAGTTGTCTTCTCGCCCATGTTATCACTCCACCTCACTCTTGATGAAGCTGCATACTGTCCAGAGCCATCCTGCAATAGAGTAGAGTCCCAGCAGGTTCCCACACACAGAAAACAGTTCCTGCCTACTTGTCTTGGAGCCCAGTCCAGGGATTTCATTCCCTCTCCAAAACACCAACATGCTGGCCTTGTCTCTCCATAGCTTGAGTCCCAGTGCAGCTCCTTCTTCCATCGCCCCTGGCAGTTTGGCAGTTAGCCCAAAATTCTTCAAGTGGCTTATGACCTCCTTTGCTGACAATATGCTCTCATCCACCAGGATGTCATCACTATAGGAATTGGTGGCTCTTTTTACTTTGTTGGCCTTTTCCAGGAGGGGTTTGAGAATCGGTGCCATAATCTTCGGTGCTGAATTTAGCCCGAATCCCAACCTGGTCAGGCAGTATGTCCATCCCTTATACCTTACCAGCTGATATCTCCACAGTCTGTCAGTCACATGCAGCTGCAGGTATGCTGACTTCAAATTGATGATTGTGGAGACTCCTGTCATCTGCCTCCACTCTCTCAAGGTTTCGCTACAAATGTCCGTAGCTTCGCTGCCCGTATGGCACAATATGTGGTTGTTCAGCTCTCGGAAATCCAATACTAGCTTGACTTTATGCTTCATCAGCTGCACTCCACTCCCCACTTCCTCCTTCCAAGGAATCGGAATACCTTCCTTGATCCACCGGTCCACCTCTCCCTTAAACTCACTTCTAGCATCCCCTTTCAAGGTATGCTGATAGCAGCCTACTGCATTTTTCAATGTCAGAGGATCTCCCTTCCATTGCCATTCCATTGTCCACTGCCGGCCATCAAACATAGCTCAAAAATCTTTGTTTATGATGATGTGTGCAGCATATTTTTCTTTGCAGCTCTCACCACTCTCCTGTTGCGGACTCACAGTGCATAGCATCCCTGCATCACTGAATACTACACCAGCTTCATTGACCATGATGCCTCCCAAATGGGCAATAGTATCCATCCTCATCACCACATCGATTCCGTCCACTACATGGTCAATCACAATTGCATGCAGCCTCAGTCTTGTTCTTCATACCACCATTTCCACATCGCTACTTCCTCTGCATTTAATTTCCATACCATCAACAGCCCTTACACCACTCACTCCACTCCATTCTTCTACCAGCTTTAGAGTCATTAGGGTTGTTGAGCAGCCTGTCTCCACGAGGACTCATGACATCTTTCTGTTCACCATGACTTCTACTACTGGCAATGACTGTATACATACCTCTATTCTTTTGACAGGATGACAACCGGCACAGTAGTCTCCTATGGACCATTTCTCTGCATGCATTCACTAGCGATATGGCCTATCTGTTTGCATCGATAGCAAATCCTCAAGGCCTGAGTTCCTTGCAGTCTCTCATGATGTGCGAACCATCACACTGTCCTTTGAAGGGTCGCCCACGTTCCTTCTTTGACCCCTCTCCACCGCTCTTTGTTTGACCCCATCTCGGTGTTGCAGTCGTTGCTAAAGGTGTCATCTTGCAACATGAGACAATGGCTCTGGCTCGAGATATTACCTCTCCCATCACCATGGAGTGAATATTTGGCATCTTTTGCAGTTTGACTGACACATGGTCAGGAAATCCCTGTCACAAATGCTAATTTAACAGTTTGTTCCATTGCATCATCTTTATATCCCACAAGTCTAGCCAATCTCCTGGTTTTGTCAGCAAACACATCAACCTGTTCGCCCATCCACTTCGCTTTCCCCAGTCAACCATATGCCATAAATGGCCTTTCTGTAAAAGCCTCCATCAGCTGGCCTTCAATTTTTTCAGCGCTCAACTGGTCCTTCTCCTCCATTTCTAGGTATAGCACCAATGCCAATTCATCGAGATACAACAGTATGAAACTCGCTAGGTCAGCTATACCTTGAAGTCTTGCCATCAACTTAATTTTGCAGCCAAGTAGTGACATCTCGCTTGCCACAAAATGGCCTAAATGTCTCATTTGAAACACAGACATACCCATCATTTTTAGCTGAAATAGCTTGGGATGTAAAGGAAGAAAAAGATGGAAGTGAAGGGAGAAATGTGGTAGTCTTATCTGTCAGTCTGGATAAAGGGTCATTTCAACATCCATGTGCACTATCTGTCGCCGTACAATCTAACATGTCTGCTTTGATGCGCTGTTCACCACCGACTGACTCTCGTGCTTCACTGACCCCGCATGCCCACCGCGGCCCTTCCAGTGGGACCCACAGGCTCCACTTCCGACAGGACATGCCTACTCCCTCACTTCTGATCCTTCCCTACAACACAGCCTGGTTCATAACACCACAGAAATCAATCAGCTAACATGCGCATAAAAAAAAAATACAATCAGTAAATGGAACAACAAGATTATGTAAGACTTCTCTCAAATTCAAAATGTTAATTTGTTTTTGTTATCTTTATTCCAACAATGGAACTTATATCTTTAATAGAAACTAGTCCCTTCTTTACAGGAAGACTTGAAACAACTAAAATAGAAGAGAACACACATACATACACACACACACACATGCACGCACACATGCACACACACACACAAGTGATGTTTTACTGGGGTATTTTTCATACAAAAATTTGACACCTCCATACACATCATTTTCAGTATGTAGATGGATATTTAAAACCTGTAGATATGAACTTAAAGTCATAGTTTGCACTCACACGTACACTTACATGTACACACAAAATAGAGACTTTGACTTAGATCCTTATGCACACACACAAATATTTGCCAAACAATACTATTATAATGTAATGCAAATTAATTATATGTCATTTATTTGTACCTTATCTATTTCAGATGCTTGTTCAAATAAAGGATTACTGACTGCCAGATATAATAAATTGATCTTAGAGAAGGCATACAACAATATACACAGTGTTACAAACAGTGATGTTGCTGGAATGACCAACAAAAAAAGTTTTATACAAGCTTTAGAAGATGTTTCCAAGTAAGTATTCAATCTGATCAAATTCATCTATTTCAAAAACAGAAAGATGTAAGGAATATCAATACAACCATCATTACTGCCGCTACCATCCCTGACAGCAATAGCAGCAGTAGTAACAACAACATTAATATTTCCTGCAATAGTGATAGCAGTAACAATAACAGCAGTAGAAACCAAAACTAGGAGAAAAACTGCAATTAAATCTAATGCCAGTACCATCAGTGCTATAATCAATGACATTCCCTGTGGCTAATGGTATCATCAGCTGCAGTATAAACAACAGGTACAGCAAGAGTGCTGCAAATGCTGGATCTTTCACAAATGATTGAAGAATTGTTGAGGTTTGTCTTGAAGGGAAGTGGATTGATGCAAGAGATCAAAAGATCCATATAGATCTTGGAATAATGGCATGGAGACCAGTGACATACTAATATATGGTTGTCAAGAGCTGGTAAGGTGAAAGGGCCATGTATGACCATACAGAGAAATATCTGAAGAGAATGTGAACATTGACCTCATCATTCATGCCAAGCAATATGCAATAGTAGAGGGGAGATTCCTCTCAGGGTCTTGCACACAAAGACACTGCAAGAATAAGAAATTTACTTTAATTCCAACATGGACTGGTAACTGGCAAAGGTGAATGTGTGTCAGGTGTGTCAGCAGAATCATATATCTGGTAATATCTGGTACTGGTGGCATGTATTGTTCACATTAATAGGTACCTTCCTTCCATTCATTCTTCCAACAAGAAGTTTATTGGATCATGGTAAATTGTTATTGAGCATATAGGGAAAACAGTTAATGACCATGATTCTATAACAAACTAAAAATTCAGAAAGGTGAACAGAACTCAAAGTACCCACAAACCAGTTAACTTTACCATTTTCTGAAAGATGAGTACTGAATTGTGGAATACATAATACACATTTCCACCTAGAACCATATGAATAGTTTGAATAGCTAATGAGGAACTGGTAAACAATTTGAAAATACTGCAGAAAAAAAGAGGGAAACAATGATATCCAAACTGGGAATGTGGGCTTTGACTATGTAGAACATGTATGCAGTAAACTGCTAATTAATTAAACTGTGTGGATGGGCATATCTCAGAGGATGGTGACATCATTGTTGTCAGTAACTATGTTTAGCTAATATTTATGACACTTCTCAGGTGTTTTGATTTGTAACTCCTGCATATTTTCCAGTATAGGTACACAAATAATTTGTTATACCTGTCACTATATTCACTTTTCCTATTGGTTGGGTTTCTGGAATATCAAGTTATTTTTTTCTTGAAATGCCTTGCTTCTTTTATAATGGAGTGTATCTGATGTTTTATGATTTGGATTAGTGGATCATTAAATCTGTTTCATTCATTTGGCATAAATAGTAGTTGCCTCATTTTCTGTTGATGGGGTTTCTGAACCCTCAAACTTTGGTTCTTCTAGAGTTGATAAAATAAGTTGCTGTGAATTACTGCGGTTAACTTAATCAGCTATTCCACTCACCTAAGATTTGTGAATTTGAACATCTGTTAGAATTCATTACTATTGTTTGTTTTGGGTTTTTTTTTCTTCATTGTTGTTGTTTAACTCCAAGTTAGCCCTGATCCAAGTCAATCTAATAATCAAAGACATTCTAGTCTTGATCTCATCCCCTTTCATTTTGTATATTCAGAATGTCATTATATAAGTGACATCTGTTTGGGCTGATGGCAGTGAAAGAAGGTAATGTTTAGAGCCAAATTAACTATGATTTAGTAAACATGTAATAAAAGGCATTTTAGCTTTGATGATTCTTTTTTCTAATGTATTCTTCATCATTTAAGATTGTAGAGTATGATTTGCAGGAGATCTCTCATTGGCTTGTTGACTCATTATTTTTGCTTGTTTTTTGTTTTTATTTTTTGACATAGGTAGAATGGCAGAAATTGTAATAGGATATTAAGGGTACTTTCTCTTTTCTCTCTCATTTTCACTCTCCTTCTCTCTCCCTTCCTTTTCCTTTTCACTGTTTTTCTTTTGTAGGTACCTGATTGTGTGTATGCATGTTTTGTTTGTATGTATCTATGTATGACTGTGTGTATGTGTTTGTGTGTGTGAGTGTACAGATTTATTTGATACTGACATTTTTCTTTGCATGCCAGCTATATAAACTGGGTCTTTCTTGTGTATAATAATAGCTCTAAAAATATGATTTCTCTCTTAGCAACACATATATTATGCAAGAAGCAAGAAGTAACTTGACTTCATTACATGTACTTAATGACTTTGAATTGATGAAATGCAAAATAAAACCTAACCAGCTTGAAACTCTTAACTAAATATAGTAATGCAGATGTGAATGTTTTATTGCCTTCATATGTGTGTCCATGTACATCATGAATATGTATGTGTAAGTGTATGTGTGATCATCATCATCATGATCATTGTCATCATCATCACTTAATGTCTGCCTTCCATTCTGGCATGGGTTGGACAGTTTGACAGGAGCTGGCGAGACAGGAGCCTGCACCAGACTTCTGTATCTGTTTTGGCAGGGATTTTATTAGTTAATGCCCTTCCTAACACCATCCACCCACCCAGCAGAGTGTACTGAGTGTTTTTTTATGGGGCACAAGCACAGGCAAGGTTGGTTTTGGTATGGTTTTTACTGCTGGATGCCCTTCCAACCACCAACCACTTTACAGTGTGGATAGGATGCTTTTACATGGCATCAGTAGTGGCAGGAACACCAAGTAACTTGCAACGCAAAAATCTTTTGAGAGGGGAGCAGCCATCGGAGGAGGTGATCTCATGTCAGATGATGAAAGGTTATAGTGAGACAGCAAGACAGAAACAAGTGTCTTGTTGTATATATATATGTGTGTGTGTGTATATATGTATGAATGTATGCATGTACATGTGCATGTGTGTGTGTTGTGTATGTTTTGTGTGTGTTTGTGTATGTGTGTGTTTGTGCATGTGTTTGTGTGTGTGTGTGTGACGTCACTCTTAGGTGCTATTGGTAACATGTAATCTAGTACACCCTATTGCATGGTTGGGTTGTCGGTGACTAAACTGGTAACCCCATCAAGCTTGCTTGGTGAGGAGGGTGATTGTTGGATATCCTACAGGATGAAAAGTAAGACCTGTCAAAGGGTAAAGTGCTCATGAGCAGTCAACAACCATCTAACAATATGTGTACATGTGTATGTATGCATGTATGAATGCACGGTGGTGTGGAAATACCTGGGCTGGTGATTGCCTGTTTTTTGGAATGCAAAGGCATTTGTTTACTGACTACCTTCAAAAGGGTTACACCATCAAAGGAGAGTACTATGCCAACTTCCTAAGGCATATGGTTGGCCCACTGGGAGTGGGAGGCCCCTCTGTTGTTGTCACACCATCTCTTTAGGAGAGGAAAACTCTGAGAGAAAACCTGCAACACTGACATGGTCAATGATGTAGACTAGTTCTTCTTTTCGAGTTTATATTGTCCATGTTCAGCAAGTGAGATTGGATTTGTGCAAATACTTTCCCCACTACAAAAAATCATCATGCACAGGCATTGCTTGAAAAAAAGTAAGACCTGTCTCAAAAATGGCTGGTCATAGCCTTCACATATGTAGGACTTTCGATCAGGCAATGGCAATACTTGAACACGAGTTTGCAGCCATCATGTATGTATGTATGTATGTATGTATGTATGCATGCATGTGTGTGTGTGTGTGGTGTGTGTGTGTGTGTGTGTGTGTGTATGTATGTATGTATGTATGCATGTATGTATGTACGTATGTATGTATGTAAGTACATACATATGTGTGTAGTTCACAAGGTATGGTATGACTTGAGGCAAGAAAATGACATTTGTCCATGATGCCATGGTGTGGGATTGAACCAGAATGTCGCAAAGCAAACTTCTGAACCATTCAGCCATACCATGCCTACTGAAAACAGATACTAATATATTATGGCTGTTTATTGACTGCAAGTGTTAACAAAAGTTATAACAGCCTTTTCAAGATTGTAACTTAGGATTTGACATTGTTTGAGGCAGATTCAGCTGGTTTCCTTGAACATTTTCTAAGCCAGGATGAATGTTGACTTCATCACTTTGAGCCAGAGACAAAGATACAATCCATGCAGAAGAAACGCCCTTCCTCACCTGCTCCAAAGCAGGCCAAGGTCATTTCATCAGCCGGGAAGGTGATTGCCTGTTTTTTGGAATGCAAAGGCAATTGTTTACTGACTACCTTCAAAAGGGTTACACCATCAAAGGAGAGTACTATGCCAACTTCCTAAGGTGGTTATGATCACCCCCCTTATTCTCCTGATTTGGCCTCACCTATTATCTGTTCCCCAGTATAAAAAAACACTTAGCTGGGAACTAATTTCACAGAGATGATGACATCATATCTGCTGTTGATGACTTTTTTGACCAACAGGATGAAAGCTTCTTCACCAATGGGATCCAAACACTGCAACTCTGAAAGAAGTGTGTGGACCTCAAAGGAGACTGTGTTATCTCCTTTGATCACATTTCATGACAGTATCTTGATCGGTCAGCCTATGAACTTTTCAGCCAACCCTCATATGCCTGGAATTTCCCCTCTAATTCCCCTATACATTCAACAATGAGAAGTAGATCATCAGCATACAGGAGTTTCCATGAACAGCTAGAATTAAACTCTTCTGTAGTAGTCTATCGGACTATGATGAATAGAAGAGGACACCTGCCTTCACATCAAATTCATCACTGAAATCATTGTTGACTCTCACTTTACTTACATCTTTGTACATAGCTTGTACAGCCCTGACAATCTATTCATCTGCACCTAGTCTCCTTAGTGACTACCAAATTACCGAACTTAGAGACCATTCAGTAATTTGGTGACTGTATTATATTGTATTTAGATATGAATAAATTCTAAATTAGATTTAAAATAAAAAGAAAGGCAGTGCTCCAGCAAGGCCACAGTTAAATGACTGAAACAAGTACAAAAAAAGGATAAAAGGATAAACAAAGAAAAATAACAAATTATTGTTTATATGATTTATTTGTTTATTTATTTCAATATTTTTGTATATTTTTCAGTACTGCGAGAAAGCTGCATGCCCTGCGCTCAAAACTGAGACATGATCAAGTACCCATGCATCATCCTCCAAGGAAATCTATTACTATGAAATCTCTTGCAAAATGTGTAAACACTCTTTTATAGGTCTCTTCCATCGAAGAAGTACTTCAGACAACAAGCTATCAACATAATGCTATCAGATGTAGTATATCAAATCCATAGCTTGTTGTTACTTGCTGTTATTTATCATCATCATCATTATCCCCTCCTTCTTCTTTTCTTCATCATCATCATTACCATCATCACTGTCATTGACTTTATCATTAATCTCAATACCTCTATACTTATCCCATATTTGGGGCACAACAGAGGTAAATCACCTTAATTTTGGTGGTGGACTAAAACTGTTAAGTAGCTTAATGACTGGCCCTTGGATGCCTTCAGTTGATGAAGTCCACACTATTATAAGCATAATTTTGATACCCTGATGTTCTTCTTCCCATTACAGAAACCCATAAATTGCATCTTTATCCCACTCTTTCCTCTACCAGTTTTGAAAGCTTTGTAGGTGTGATGAGTGCTTCATTCTCCTCTAAAGAAAAAATTCTCCCAACATTTTTACCGCTTGGCAATTTTTTATAACAGCAGATATCATTCACTGCTGCCATCATCACACACAGATTATAAATGTAAATGTTCATCATTTTATTTACTATGTACCAATAGTCATCCTGTTTTTAGTCTGGTAGTACTTAAAATTCAGCTCTTGAAACATTTTCCTATTTTAATGGTGGTATTGAATAGATCAGAGTTGATTTGTCTGTCCCAAATAGAAAGAATAGCAACTACTTAGCTAGACAGTAACCTATTCAATCTTATCCCTGTAAATTGTATTTTTAACCAATCCAGCAAAATAAAAACACTAAAACTGAAAAATTATTTAGGCATGAGGGCTACCTACATTTTGAATACATTTAGCTTAAACCTTCCCGTGTGCTTGTGATCATCCAGAAATAGCTAGACATATAAAACACTTCAGAAGAATACTACATCAGTTTAAAAAAAACAACTTTGAAACCTGTTTCAGACAAACATCTGCAATGTAAACTATTATTCTAGATTTAAATTCTATATTGGGTTTCAAACTACTCCCATTGAATCTGTTATTATGAATGAACTAGATGATGAAATGGATGTAATTTATCCTGGATGTTACACTCCCCCCAACAAAGTCTACACTACCTGGTGGAACTCACCACAGGGTTCTGTATCAGACTGAAGTATGACATTAATAGTTATAAATTGTTCTAAAACAACCACTTGATTCCTTTTATGACGTATGTTTATCTGTTCAAGCAAAGTTGACAAAAATCGTCAAAAATAACAAATATATTTGTACTGGCATCTATTCTTCATTGCTACCTCATATCTTCCTCACAAATATATCTATAGTTTATGAAGATGCTGTTCAGACACATATTACACCCATCTGACATAAACCCTGTTGCAAAAGTACTGAGAAATTGAAGACTTCTTTCAACCTTTCAATTATGAAACAAGTATTCAGTGTATAAAATATGTTATGAGAAAGCTCTTGTGTGAAAATCGATGTCTTATATCTCTCTGAGCTAAGTTATGATACACGATTAGCTTTCTCCCAACTACTTACAGTAATCGATCCAAATGTTATTTATCTTTAGTTTGTATATGTAAGTAGCTCAAGTTCTATTTCTATACTGATAGCTTTGTTCCCAGAGTGAACAGATCAACTGTCTAGTATAACTCGTGCATGCATCCCTCTTTGCTATAATTATCTGTTTTGTTTACATAAGTCATTTCAATGTTATTATACTCTTAATGTTTTCAGCTAATCAACAAACTTATCAAGTGTGTAAAGATCAATGATTTGTTATTGTATATTTGTATTAAAAGAAATGCTTACACATACAACTTATTTGTCTAAATATTATATTGACCATATCCTAAAATAAAATTAAAAGAACCTTTGGTTTAGTTTTTGTACAGGAGAGGGGAAGCAGGAAATCGTGATTCTCACACTTTTGTCAATAGCATTTGCAATGTCCATGAAGTAAAATACGTATAATGAAAATTAAAAAAATAGAAACTAGGTCATGAACTTGGTTCATTGGAAGCTTACCCTAAGACTAGCAAACTTGCAAGTCCTAAAAATACTAAAAGACATTCTGTGATGTTTATGTATTTCTTCAGCTCCTCCTCATCATCATTTTAACATCGATTTTTCCATACTTGCATTGGATAGATGGGATTTGTTAAAGAATATTTTCTATGGTGGAATGTCCTTCCTATTGCCAACCCTTTTCTGTTTCCAAGCAAGATAATACTTCCCCATGGCTGGATATGGTTTAACAGAAGATTAAAAATGCATGACACCTTTTTTGTGATGATGACACTCATTTACAACTATTACATGATGCCAAAACAAGGTGACTCAAATAAACACACACACACATATGTATTTACAAATATGGATCAAAACAGTTTGATTCAAATTCGCTGGTACTCTTACATTTATTTATAGGCACAGGTGTGGCAATGTGGTAAGTAGTATGCTTCCTAACCACACGATTCAGTCCCTTGCACAAATGCCATCTATTATGGCCCTAGTCCAACTAAAGCCTTGAGTGGATTTGGCAGATGTAAACTGGAAGAAACCCATTGTATGTATATGTGTGTGTTCTTGTCTTGACATTGTGTGATAGTTGTAAAATGATTGTCACTGTCATTCATTTCCAATGTTCTCCAATGACATGTCTGGTCACAAGAATATATTACCTTGCTTGGAAGCAGGTGAAGGCTGGCAACAGGAATGGCATCCAATAGTAGAAAATCTGTCTCAAATAAACTCTGTCCAACCCATGCAAGCATTGAAAAATGTACATGATGAAGATTTTTATGATGAGGTATATATATACATACATATATATATATATATATATATAAGTGAAGGCGAGCGGCTTAGTGGTTAGGGCATTCGGCTCATGATCATAAGTTCGAGAGTTCAATTCCCGGCGATGTGTTGCGTCCTTGAGTAAGACACTTTATTTGACGTTGTTCCAGTCCACTCAGCTGGCAAAAATGAATAGTACTTGTATTTCAAAGGGCCAGCCTTGTCGCACTCTGTGTCATGCTGAATCTCCCTGAGAACTATGTTAAGAGTACACAAGTCTGTGGAGTGCTCAGCCACTTGTATGCTAATTTCATGAGCAAGCTGTTCCATTGATTGTATCAGCTAGGACCTACGTCGTTGTAACCGACAGAGAGCTCCTATATATATGTGTGTGTGGAAGCACAATGGCCCAGTGGTGAGGGCAGCGGACTCGCGGTTTCGATTCCCAGACCAAGCGTTGTGAGTGTTTATTGAGCAAAAACACCTAAAGCTCCATGAGGCTTCGGCAGGGGGTGGTGACGATCCCTGCTGTAATCTTTCGCCACAACTTTCTCTCACTCTTTCTTCTGTTGGCCTGCTCGCTTAGCCAGCAGGGTGGCATCATTTGAAGGCTAAAACAATGTGAAGCGCATTGTGACCAGCGATGTGTAGCAACATCTGATAGCCTGGTCGGTCACGGTGATATATATATATATATATACTTTATTTAAAGCAGCAGAAAATTCAACAAAAATTTTCTGCTGCTTTAAATAAAGCAGATTACTCTACCACTGGTATTTGAGTACTCTTTTTTCCACCTTGTTTCACATTTATGTGTTTACTCCAGTATGTATATATATATATGTACACATATATCTATATACATACACATTTATCTACATGATGGGTTTCTTTCAGTTTATGTCTATGAAATACACTTACAACCTTTTGGTCAGCCCAAGGCTATTGTAGAAGACAGTTGTCCAAAGTGCCATGCAGTGGGACTGAACATGAAATTATGTGTTGAGAAGCAAACTTTTTATCCATGCAGCCATGCTTAAATCTCAGAGTCAAAGAACTGAATTTGGATTGTGAAACTATTTTGCTATAACTTTATTCTTATCATTTATGCTTACCTCATTCATTTTATGGCTGCAAGGACACATATTTATAAGAAAAGTGATTTCAAATTATGCAATATTCACACTTCAAGAGTTTGGTTTGACAAAATTTTATTTGGTTCTAATAAAAAATACTTAAAATGTAATTTGAAAAATCACCTTTATTTTCTCTGTTTTATTTCTGATAATATTTTTTAATGTGTGTCACTATCATGTAATTAGTGTCCTTCATCTCCAATATTCTATAAAAACAGGTGGGGATTGGCCAAAGTAGAAAATCTGCCTCAACAAACTCCATCCAACCTTTGCGAGTATGAAAAAGTAGACATTAAAACAACAATGATGATGATGAGTTTTATCTTTCAATATTTGACTCAGTTTATTTCTAATGTTTGCTTTTCTTACAAACTGACAATGCCAAGTAAATTAGATATCCACGTTTGGTTTTATATCATAAATACTTGTCACGCTAGATTATCTGAGGATTTTAACTTCGTTAATCCAACTGTTTGTTTACTGAGGAAATTAACCTGTCAAAGATTTCCTTCCTGCTATGGAAAAATATTTTTCAATCATTTATTTCAATAAAATGTCAAACACTTAAGTACAAGTTATTGCTTCAACTACAATAGATTGAGCCATCTGTTTTCAATACAAAATGGTTTCTTTTTCACAAACGGAAGGACACAGTTACTTGAATTAATCAATTGGATGGGAGTAGTGCATTTACAGAAATGGCAGAGAGCCAGAATAAGCTGTATAACAAATCTAGTGTTGGTTTTCTATATTCTAATTTTGAGTTTTGCCCTTACATTTCTGAAAATTTAATAAAAGAAACACCAGTAACCCATTGGAGTCAGTTTATTGGTGTTTATCTTCTTTATAAATGTTGGTATTGTGTTTATTCCATGGAATTTTATTCAATAAGCAGAAGACATTTGGACACATACTCAACTGTTTCTACTTAAATGATTTCTGAATTATTATTATTATTAATAATATTTCTAACTTTGTTAAAGTGGTGAGCTGACAGAATTGTTAGCACACCAGTCAAAATGCTTGGCAGCATTTCATCCATCTCTATATTCTGAATTCAAATTCTGCCAAGGTTAACATTGATTATCCTTTTGGAGTCAATAAAATAAGTACCAGTCAAGTACTGGGGTTGATGTAATCAACTTACTCCTTCCCCCAAAATTACTGGCATTGTGCCAAAATTTGAAATCAATAACTCATTGAATAAACTTTAGGCAAAGTGCTTAAAATAATACCACTGTTACATATCAACAAGAAGCCTAATTAAAGACAGCTAGGAAATATAATATCCAACTATATTATTTTGTAATATCTATTCCAATATGTCTCTACTTTTGATTCCTCTAGTATCAATAATACAAGCTATAGTAACATGTAGGGAAGTATTCTACCAATTCTTCTTCCAATTTACCCAGTCTGATTTTTTAAAAATATACAAGTATCTATAAATAAGAATTTCTCAGCAAACTTATTGTAATATTTGCTGTTAGTAACTCTGCCTAAATCATCTTTACTTTACATCCTTTTGGAGTTTAAGTACCAGTTGAGCACTGGGGCCAATGTAATTGACTTACCCACTCCCTCGGAATTGCTGGCCTTGTACCAAAATTTGAAATCAATTTTTGCTGTTAGTGATATATCAAATATACTCTTATATTATTTTATGAGTTTCACCCATGGGGCTGTGACTATACTATAGCTTCACCTTTAAATTAAATAGACTCTATTAACTGACTGGCAATTATTTTATGCAATCAATAACAAATTAATGGGTAGCACACCAAGGAAGCATAGTTAGAATATTAAAGTAAGTGTTCATTGTAGCTAATATTCTAACGTTCTAGAGTGGTAAACTGGCAGAATCAAATTAAATGTCATGCACTATTTAGTTGTGGTCTTTTATATTCTGAGTTCAAATCCTGGTAAGACTGACTATGCCTTTCTTCTTTCTAGAGTTGACATAAATAACTAAAGTACTGGGGTTGGTATAACTGACTGTTACCTTCCCAAATTTGTTTTACCTTCTGCTTATGCAAGAAAAAGTTTAAATCCAATTGGCTTCAACCTTATCTTTAATTTCCCCAATATTAATAAATCAAACACTAAAACATACGACATTGAACTAATATACTGGTTCCTTTATTACACAAGTTTTATCTTGTTTAAAAAAAAAAAATCAGTGAAAGGAACTTACAAAGTCTTTCGCGCTAAAAAGAGTTACTTCCCCTTAACTATTCTTAGTTTCTTTCTTTTTTTTTTTTGATGTATGGATACAGGATAACTATGTTAAATTAATATCAAGAATTATACATTTTCAAACAATCTGTATTAAATCGAAATTACAAATGTAATAAATTAATTGAAAGTCATTAACATTACATTTTATACCAAATTGCTTTGTAAGAATTTATGTAGAAATTTAAAAATGAAATGATGGAAGATTGAAAGATTTGTAAAAACAAAATCATTTCCTTAACATATACAAAACTATGCAAGTAAAGCAAATTATTGGAGAAGATTACCTTTAGTAGTATATTGTCCACGAGAATATGATCATCATAGTATTTGTATGAAATGTAATGTTTTTTATCACACCATATCATTTTAAAAAAAAAGGGAACATGTTGGATATATTACATTTGAGAAAAAAATAACACAAAATGGGTTATGAATGGTTTGGATGCCTTTTATCACAATTCTGCTCAATCAGGACTGACAAACAAGAACTACTGTTGTGTTAGCTGGCAGCAAACTAGCAGAATCGTTAGCACACTGGACAAAAGTGCTAAGTGGCATTTCATCCGTTTTTACGTTCTGAGTGCAAATTGCCTTCATCCTTTTAGGGTTGATAAAATAAGTACCAGTTGAGCATCAGGGATGATGTAATTGACAAGCACTCTCCCCAAAACTTCAGGCTTTGTTCTATTGTAGAAAGAATTATGTTAGTTGCAGAACTTAAGCGAAAAAATGGTCTTTTTTCTACTAAAAGGAAACTAAAATGTAGGCAAATACATTCACCAAAAGTTTTAAAGGAGATCCTGTTAGCAGTACCACAGCTACCTGACAAACATCAACTGTACACAGATTACTCACAATCCACACTGTTCCTGCTAATTAGAATAGAAATCAAGTGCCAGAATTAGTGCAGTAATTACTATAGAAAATTAGTTTGAATCAACTGTATTTCCTCCCACCTAGAAAAACGGTTTGTACCCAGAAAGAAATCATTTCTTTTTTCATTGCAATGTTAACAACTCCAACCAGGGTATTTTACTGCTGCAACTACTCTAACTCCCATCAATGATTGCTACAGTAAATACTGTGGAGTATTGCAGTTGTTTTACATATAAACATGATGATTGTACTGGAACAGATATATGAGTGAACAATACTAAACTAGCTATGAAAATAAGAGTTATTATTAATGGAAATAAATGGGATCACTTTCAAAATCTTACAAGATATGAAACTCTTGCCAGAGTTGAGGTTATTATAGCCGAGATTATTTCATCTTTATTTCTTGAGGTGGACATTTTGAGCACTGCTTTTGTTTGTTTTTTATTCTTTTGGGAATTGATGTCTGATTCCATGTTGAATACTTTATTAACACCTGGCTAAGCCAAATGAAGGATAACTCAACAGAACACTTAGAGGCAGCAGTTCAAATTTAATGAGGAATATTAGCATTAATTTCAATGTCTGGGCATCCAGGTGGTTTTTGATCACCTAGACATCTTGCTTATTGAGTTAGTATGTGGAGTATTCAACAGACTCTTAATGTAATTTTCAAGTAGAATAGCAAGACACTTGTGCTTATACCTCTATTGTACTTCAGCTTTTCAACATCTGACATAAAGCCACTTTTTTCCTCCCAAATACTCCCAATTTAAAAGCTTTTCCTTTTTATTATCCTTGCTCTTCCGTCTAGCAAGTTACCTGGCAACCTCACTAGTGCTAGTGGCACAGAAAAATGCACCCAGTACACTCTGTAAAGTGTGAAAACCATGCTAAAGCTGACATTGGTGCTCAACATGGCCTTGAAGCTCACCAGATCCTGTAAAACCATCCAACCTATGCCAGCAGAGAAAGTGGACATTAAATGATGATGAATCAGCATGATGCAAATGTGACAAGGATGGATTTTTAGAATTACAAATAGTCCATCTAAATGAGTCTCTATCAATCCAAATTCACTAACTGGGCTTAAGTCAACCCAAAGCTATGGTGTAAATGCTCTTACCTAAGATGTCACACAGTAAAATCAAACCTAAAACCTTTCTTAACCATTCAGCCATCCCTATGTTCTAATTTAATACATAATACATAAAAGTAACTTGCACACTATGAGATAAGAATAACATAGAATGCACAGTATTTACCCAACAATAAATGTGTGACTGATTATAATTATTGTTTTTTTAGATAATATATCCTCACTTATCCATTTAGCTCCTAGGAATGGATCAATTTCTGAGTTAGGAAACATATAAAATTATTAAAATAAACAACAAAAAATATCATGAAACCAATCAGATTTCATGGTTTGTGAGTTTTTCAAGTTGATTTTTCAATATATAATATCTACTGAAATAAAGTCAAAAAGATATGTAAGAGACAAATGGTAACAGGTTACTTATCAGATTTATTTATATCTAAATCTAATATATTTGAAGAAACTCGACTTATTTGGTCATTATCTGTCTTAAATACATCTGAACTGTCTTTGCTCTCATTATTTGAGTCAGCTTTGTTATTAGAAAGAGTTTCAATCTCAGAGTTATTATCATCACAGTTATCAGAGGCTTCCTCACTATCACTGGAGTCTGAATTGGGAATATGAGCGGGACACACATGTCTGTTGTAGTTATTTACTAAAGTACCAAGATCTTCTTCATCAGAGTCAGAAGGTGGTAACATATCATCAGGAATCTGTGCTTCATCTTTTTTATTAGCAACATCTGCAGCAAACGCTTCAGGCCTGAAAAATATGAGAATATTTATCTTGAATACTTAATTTTTGAGTACCATTTGATGAGACTAATAAGCAATAAAAACCAAAGCAGTCATTACTCCTCTACTAACAATAATCTTATCACCAAATGGGGGAAAATTATGAGAAATGTTGTAATGGGTTAATAATTAGCATTAAGAAATACATGCAACAACGTAAGTACTTAAATAATTTATATGTACCAGCATTTTCAAAATTATTCAGTTTCTAAGTTTCAGTCAAACAAATCCTGATTGAATAAAACCAATGAGCAAAAGCATTCCAGCCAAGACCACCCCATGTTGCTTTTTCCTGTAATATGCATTTAAAACTACACAACTGAATGTAGTCTTAGATTTTGGTTTTCATAGCTGAGAAGTAGGGTGTGACTTAAAGGAAACTTGGTTCTATTTCTAGCAAGATGAGTAACCACATAGAGGCTCCTTTGTAACAATAAACAGCTCATGTATGTAGGTAAAAGATGTTTCCTCAGTCTTTAACAAAGTGGCATAGAAGCAAGCTAGACATAGAAAGAAGAGCCACTGTCTACAAAACAAAGTATGGTGAAGTATGTTTCTCTTTCCTTGAGGAATTACTCATATTATCTACTCGACCAACTAAATGCAATCCAAAAGAATGCTCTTAGAGTTATTGCAGCTGACAGAGCTGATGCTGCAAAAACATTTGCTAGAAATAGCTTACACTGTGAACTGAGATAAATAGTCCATGATGATTTTTTAGATTTTCTAAATAACTATCCGAGGGATTTTGAAGAAAATTTACATGATAGTATACAGTACACTATTTTTGGTTTGTATACAAAATTTAGTAATTGCAGCGTTTTTAATTTTCGTATTAATCAACAATTATCTTTTTCAGGTGAACAGAATTAATAGACCTATTATTCATTTCAAAAGATGGGGTGGGGAAAAGCTCTTACAGAATATGAGAACTAGATTATAAAAGAAATAAGTAAAGGCAAGTCTGCAGATGAAGTGGCCAAGAAACTAGGCTGTCATGTGAAAACAATTCATAGATATTTACAAAATCCCAAGTATTGGAATGAGTGCAGTGAAGGCAAGTCCTGGACAGTCACAGTGCAAGACATTTCCTATCTCAAGCGATGCTTCCTGGATGTACAAATAAAGCTTTATTTGCAGACGCTGGCATTGAAAATGTCTCCAAAACAACCAGAAATAAAGTAATTGGGAGCTTTGTGAAAGAGAAGAAACCTGCTTGCAAGCCTCTGTTGACTCCCAAACACAAAAAAGCTTGGTTAGAATGGGATAGAATATATATGAAGACTAATGTCAAGCATATTTTGTTCACTGACGAGTGCCAAGCCATGCTAGATGGGCCTGATGGTTGGGCTAAAGGATGGGTGTTTTATGACAACGCCACTCACATACGTTTGTGCACTCAGCAAGGGAGTGGAGGAGTCATGTTTTGGGCTGGAATCATGGGAGACAGGATGATCAGTCCATTTAAAGTGCCAGAAGGTGTGAAGATTAATACTATCACATACTGTAACTCTATTAGGGATTTCCTAACTGACTGGCTGGATGAGCTCCCATTATCTGAGCTTAGCAAGGTTATTTTTATGCATGGTAAGGCCCCACTACATGTGGCTAAGAGAACCGAAGTGGTCCTTTCCTCATTGGGATTCAAAGGAGAAACCCTAATGAAGTGGCCAGCCTGTTCTCCAGATTTGAATTCCACCGAGAACCTCTGGAGCATCATCAAAAGTGAGACCTACCAGAATGGCAAGCAGTACACATCTAAGGAAACACTTTGGAAGGCAATACACGACTCTGCTAAGGCAGTCCTACCCACTACTATCAAAACACTGACTGAATCCACTAACAATCGCATTTTTGAGGTCATGAAACAAAATGTTCATACACCAAACACTAATCATTGAGTCAAAACTTCTGTGAATATGTTATTTATGTATTTTGTTGTTCAATGGTACATTTGTGTCATATGAGTTGTTTAAAATAATTCTTCTTGAAATAGTTGGTATTTCTATCCTTATCAGTGATCAAAACTACATTCTTATACCAGGACTATTATCACAGTACACCTGAAAAACAAGTATGCTAAATAATATGAAAACCAAGACAGCTACATTTGATAAATTTTGTATACAAACCAAAAATAGTGTACTGTGCTATCATGAAAATTTTCTTCAAAATCCCTCAGGTAGTTATTTACAAAATCTAAAAAAATCATCATGGACTATTATCTCAGTTCACAGTATATATCACTGAGGCTAGCTACTAAAGCAACAGTATTCTATAAAATTATATAAGTTGCAATCTATTAGACTCAGTAGAATGCTACCACTTCGGTATGATATTTTATGAGAGATAGTATAGTCACATCTGCTCACATCCTCTCAACACACAACGCTATGAGCTACGCTTTTGACAATAGCTTTCTGCACCTAGCTATCAAAAGATAGCTCTCATCACAAATTCGGCAAACTTCCAGAAACTGTGATCAGAAGCATCTTTGCTGACAGAATATAGGCATTCAGAGGCTGAGTACACAGACACCCATTGTAGCTCTTGATATTGGAAATGCAGTGAACCAGTGGTTAGACTGCTGGAACCCCATTTAACAAGAAATATCCAGCAATGCTATTGTTCACAAATGCAAGAAGTAAAACAAAATTTTCAAGAGTTACTTATTTCCTGGTACTTGTTTTAAATGTTAAATAAAAAATGTCTTTTTACTGAAAACAATCAACCTCTGAAATGTCTGACAAATAACAGATCATGCTAAAAATTATGTTTACAGAAAACAGTCAGGTGTTCTTTCAGATCATTATGAATTTCTGTGGTTATTAGTTATATCCTTAAAAAGAAAAACTTACTTTTCAATAAAGACTCTGCAATGAAACTAATACTGCTTAAAATAAACATGCAAATGGGTAAAGATTAACCAAATAGGTAATTGTAAATATATGCATATACTTACCATACTCCTTTACTAATAATATAATTTATTTGTTCCTTATAAAGGATTCTAACAATTTCAGCTTTCACCTTTACACCTTCAGCTATCGGCTCTACTATGAGAAACATCCCTAAAAAACAAAAAGAGGTTAGAATAATAATTTTATTATTATAATGAACTATAATCTTTGTTCTCTAATTTTTTTAACAAGTACAGTAACCATGTACAAGATATAATCAAAGTAACCTTATTGTGAAAGCATCTGTCTTATCTATATGCAACACCAGTAATTGCCCACCAGATAAGGAAGCAGGGGATTCTGTCAAAGGCTTTCTGCATGTCAACAAAAGCCAGATATCACTATTTTTCTATATCAGTAGCAGTGAAATTTGTCTAAGCATGCAATTGATAGTGGACACTTGCTATTGATGACATGCAATGATGCAGAAATCATGATTTAGCAATTCCATTAATGTTGCTGATATACTTCTATGCTTTTTAACACGTATTATGAATTATAATATCCTATCATTAATTCCTTTCTACAAAAGTATAGATACCTTATTTTGTATTGAGCACGAATGATATTGATAGATGGATACTAATATAAAACAAGCCGCCCGAAAAAAATTTTGGTTAATGTAACCAAACCCGCCCGTATTTACCTATTCATATTTAAATGAGAATATCAGAGCAAATCTCTTTAGTACATTCGTGAAAACACGTGATTATAATTCGTAAACAGTTCATCTACAGTTTTGTACAACGATCGAAGTGTAATTTTAATTCTGTGAATTTTGGGAGATTTTTTTCCAAAATTTATTCCTATTGTGTTTTCAAAATTTGTAATTCTGACAAAAAATGGATACGAATTTCATTATATCAAGCAGCGAGTCAGAATTCGAAGGATTTTCTACTGAAGACCTTGATAAATCTAACTCTATGACTGAAAAAAAAAAGCACGTGGTATTTGATAATGAATCTGATGTTTCATTTTCCGAAAGTGAAAACAGTGAATCCGAGAGCTCCGACAGCAATAAAGAAAATGAATTGGCACCTGAATGGAGTGAAAATTTAAAAACTGTTTCTTTCGGTGATTTTTCTGAAGAAACTGGACGAAGCCACGGACTTTCCCAGGAGAGTAAAGTGATAGACTATTTCTTTTTACTTTTTCTGATGAGTCTATTTGAACTCATTACGGCGGAAACGAACCGTTACGCTAAATGTAAACAAAGCGAAAGGGATAGTTAGTGGTTTCCCACAACCTTAAATGAAATTAAGACTATTTTGCCATAAATATTATTATGGGTATCAGAAAGTTACCCAGAATAACAAATTCTATCGTAAAATTTTGTTGTATACCCAATTGAATATTAGCTAATAACCCATTTTCTATAGCGATGTTTGAACAAAATTTTAATAATTTTATATTTTGTTGAATTTACCTGTATCTACCTGCAATTAGAGTCACTTTGTGACAAAAATTATAGTATAGAATTGGTTGAGAACATTTCATTAAATTATCTTCCAAAAATCACATTAATATATTGATAAATAAAAAAGTTATAGTTGTTTAATGAAACCAGACTAAATTTATGATTATGTTAGAAATTAATTGAAACACATAAGGGGTGTATTTTGGTCAGAAATATAGTAACGAAAGGGTTAAGGCACTACAATATGGAGTTATCACTTATGAGCACCTAATTATATTTTTTTTAAAGCCTT
The DNA here is from genome assembly GCF_006345805.1 of Octopus sinensis. NCBI lineage: Eukaryota > Metazoa > Mollusca > Cephalopoda > Octopoda > Octopodidae > Octopus > Octopus sinensis. The sequence continues at coordinate 63,696,018 of NC_043007.1, read as the reverse complement.
TTATTCTCAGCCTACAAATGTATCTTATAGGTGAAAGTTCTTTTCATTAATCTGTCTAAAGTTTATTATAAAATTATTCTCATTGCCTACAGCCTAAGTGACAATAATGTTTTTTTCTCTTTTTCTTCACTGACAAAGAGCAATGCTCAAAACAGTAGATTCTACAGTCTTCACAGAAATTGAACTTACAGACCAATTGTTGTCAATGGAGACAATGTGCAATTTCATTGGATTCTAGATGTTATTTTGTTTAAAAATATGTCATAAGTTTCTGATTCCTAATTTGAGATTAATTTTCATTATAAAACTGTAAATCAGAAATATTCGCCTTGATAAAATGGAGTCCAAATTTTGCTACAAGTACTGCATATACTTACCATACTCCTTTACTTCATTATTGAATTTGCCTCGTATAGCACTGCTGAGACTTAATATTAGTCCTATTACATTATTGATTAGTTAGAACCAGTAGTACATTTAGCCATAAAACCTCCCATAATATGCAAATACCAGATTTTTTCAGAATCATCCAATCCATGCTAATGCAAAAAAATGTATTTAAAAATTATGAAATGGAATTAGTAGTTTTACTGCAAATAAAAAAGCCAAGGAAAAAAATGCATCTAAGACTTTAAAAGTCACAAAACATACAATTAATAAGTTTATATTGCAAAATTTAACTGAGCATTTAAATCAAACCTTTTAAGATGTAAAAATGGTTTCGAAACTTTGGTGGCATGCTGACAAGAAGTTCTTCTCCCTTTTCATTCCAAACTTCATGCAAGTTGTTACCACGACAGTGTTTCACCTGAAAAGCAGATATTAAATTGACTAATAAGATTTTTCATGCAAATGACAGTAGATCTTATGACAGTCTGAGAAAGGAAAGAAAAACAAGCCCATTTATGGAATTCAAACCACACATGTGCAGTTAATCAAGTTACAAATTAATGATTACACTACAGAAAGCATGAAATCCCTTTTCTTAAGTTAGATAATATCTATAGCAGTATCTGTGTACCAAAGGTTTCTAGGTTATTTCTCCTCATCAGCACAGAATAATTGTTTGGGTAGAAATTGTGACACTAAGCTCTTGTTTTTCATAAATTGAAAAATTATTTCTCTGAACAAGAAACATTCAGAAACAGTACTCTAGAGTAAAGATTATATGCCAACATAATGTGGCAGTCCTAGTTAGGACGAATGTTACAGTTATTTAGCCCCAGGAAACATCGTCTCCAGCTGGCAATTGATGCACTATCTTCATCCTTATATTTTTGAACAAGGGAGTTCAGTATCCCCACTCAGCTAGAGATGGTGACACTAAACTCTTGTTTGAAATATTATATTTATTTTATAGTGTACGTGTGTGTTTGCAAGTTACTTGGTAACCATGTCAGTGCTGGTGTCATGTAAAAAGTACTGGTGTTGATGCAATGTTAAAACCACCAAGCCACAGAAACCGTGCCAAAACAGACAAAGGAGCCTGTTGCAATCCTTGGCCTTACCAGTTCCTGTCAAACCACCCAACCATGCCAGCAAAGAAAATGGATGTCAAATGATGATCAGATACTACAAAAAATTTAAAGAGTGAGTTATTTTTCACTTTCAAACAATAATGAAATTCTTTAATGACAAAAATGATAAACAGCAAAGTGAATTACATAGAAATTTATTACTTAACCAAGTGAAATTAGAAAACTACTGCATTTACTATATCAACTATAAGACAAAATATAGTATACAAAACAGTAGCAAAGTAAAGAAAACCTAAAGTTCACTTTAAATAAATGAAGAAATAGGCATAGGAGCGGCTGTGTGGTAAGTAACTTGCTTACGAACCACATGGTTCCAGGTTCAGTTCCACTGCATGACACCTTGGGCAAGTGTCTTATATGTATGTGTGTGTGTGTGTATATGTTTGTCCCCTAACATCGCTTGACCACCGATGCTGGTGTGTTTACGTCCCCATAACTTGCGGTTCGGCAAAAAAGACCGATAGAATAAGTACTAGGCTTACAAAGAATAAGCCCTGGGATTGAATTGCTTGACTAAAGGCAGTACTCCAGCATGGCCACAGTCAAATGACTGAAACAAGTAAAAGAGTAAATTTTAAAGATAAGGATAGCAATACTAAAATAAAATGAACTATTTTAAAACAACATAAAGGATGCTTATACTCTATATTTATTTCATCATTAATATAGAATGAATTTATAATTCTGACCAGTAACCATTTCTTTTCTAATTATAAACACTCTAAAGAATTGATGTGATGTTTGCCAAATGTATATAAAAGTGATTTGGACCAAGCTGGTTTTCCATTATTTTGAGACAGATGAAATATTTGGTATGAAAATTATTATGCTGAAGTAAAATCAAATAATTGATGCTGATCTTGTAAAAAATGTTACAATTCTAACACTGCTGCTTGGTTTTACAATGTAAAATACAATTACAATGTCATTCATATTGCAATTAAGCCAAAAGCAAATAACTTGATCTATCTTTCATAAAGCTATATACTATTCAGAGAAAAGAATGCTGTTTCATGAATGCAATTAACAGACAATTCTCTGATCTTAGCAGAGCTTATTGTAAACAGTGCTCAGGTGTACTACAATATGGCCAGTCATTTGAATAAACCTCAAAAATTATTCAACATCCTATATCACAACAAAACAAACTAATGACTATTCACATCAAACTAATGACAACTCAAACTGGAGTTAAGTAACAATAAGCAGACTAATATCATTCTACATAATACCAAGCCTACCTTAGTCTCTGAAATTACTGATTTATGAAATTTACAAAAATTGTCAATTTTACAAGTTATGAACTTCTCTTTCAATTGACAGAAATTTTTCCTGTAGTCACTGAATGTTGCATTAGAATCAGCTGCAAGACAAATATTAATAAGAAACATTTTAAACTGTGGTGAGACCTTAAAAAAACCTGAAGTTCATGTCATATCAAACAAGGGTAAGCAACACACCAGTTTCAAATATTTATTGCTGTTTCTTTTTTTACCCATATTTTTAGATAACATTAGATTGAAAATTCAAATAAGTTTGAAAAGAATAAGGGAAAATGCAAAGGTTATAGAAGTTAGTGGTAACAAAGTCTGTGTAGAGATAAAGAATGATACAAAATTCATCTAATTAAAAATGTTAGAGCTTGTGTATGTGTGTGAAACAAGTAAAAATATAATATTAAAACAAAATATCATTTTCATACCTCTTAAAATCACTGGATATAATATATATAATAATCCTAGATTGCAGAATGGATTTGAAAGACAAATTCACTTTCTCTTTGCAATTTTTGGCACCAAAATCAGGGTATCTCATTTTTGTGTGGAGAGAGAGTGTGTGAGTGATGAAGTTTACCAAAACTTTCAATGGTATAGCAATATATATATATATATATATATATATATATCATCGTTTAACATCAGCTTTCCATGCTAGCTTGGCTTGGACGGTTTGACTGAGGACTGGCAAGCCAGGAGGCCGCACCAGGCTCCAATCTGTTCTGGCAAGGTTTCTACAGCTGGATGCCCTTCCTAACATCAACCACTCCATATATAACATACGACCAATGCCAGTGCCATGTAAAAAGCACCATTCGAGTGTGGTTGATGCCTGTGCCGGTGGAACTTAAAAAGCACCCACTGCACTCTCAGAGTGATCGGCATTAGGAAGGGCATCCAGCAGTAGAAAATTTACCAGAACAGATTGGAGCATGGTGCAGCCTCCTGGCTTGCCAGTCCTCAGTCAAACCGTCCAGCACAAGCCAGCATGGAAAGCAGACGTTAAATGATGATGATGTATATAATATATTGCTATACCATTGAACATTTAGGTAAACTTCATCACTTACACACTCTCTCTCTCTCCACAGAGAAATGAAATGCATTAGTTACCTGATTTTGGCGCCAAAAATTACAAAAGGAAAGTGGATTTGTCTTTTAAATCTATTCTGCAATCTGGGATTATTATATATTATGTCCAGTAATTTTAAGAGGAATGAAAAAGATATTTTGTTTTACTATTATACTGTTACTTGTTTTACACAAACAGAAACTCTAATGTTTTTAATTAAATGAATTTTGTATCATTCTTTATCTCTCCACAGACTTTGTTACCACTAACTCCTATAACCTCTGCATTTTTACATATTCTTTTCAAGCTTATTTGAATTTTCACTCTATTGTATTCCACACTCTCTCGAAAACATATTTCTACAAAATGTTATCTAAAAATATGTGTATAGAAAGAAACAGCAAAAAAAAGTTTGAAAATGTGTGTGTGTGTGGGGGGGGGTCAAATTTCAGAGGGTTCCACCCCAACCTGTTTTCAGAACCAAAAAAGTGGTTTTGTGACATAGTAGGTCACTGTAATTCGTTCAACGAAAAAAAAAAAAAATTCCTATGATTCCGGGATGTGGGGATTCCGCCCCCACCCCGTTTTTTTTTTCTGAACAAAAATACGGGATTTGCGGCATATTAGGAGGTCAGGGTACTTGATTCGGTTAATATAGGGCGTAACAAATATCAGAAAATCAAAAAAAAAATGTGTGTAATAGGTGTAAAACAACTTCCTATGAACGAATATGAAAAAAAAAATTCGCGCACGCGAAAGGGGGGTGGGAGAGAGGCCTCGGAAAATTCACATCGGGAAGTTCCGAAAGCGTCTGAGGAGCTGACCCGGGCACCAAAACAAAAAAAAAATAGTGTAATATGTGTAAAACAACTTGCTCTAAACGAATATGACAAAAAAAACATGCGCTCTCGCGAAAGAGGGGTGGGGGAGAGGCCTCGGAATATTTATATCGGGAATTTCCGAAAGCGTCTGAACCGGGCACAAACAAACAAAAACAGCGTAATAGGTGTAAAACAACTTGCTCTAAACGACTATCATGAAAAAATGCGCGCTCGCGAAAGGGGGGTGGGGGAGAGGCTTCGGAAATTTCACATCTTCAGTCCACGGCCTTTAAACTAAGAAAAAATAGTGTAATTGGTGTAAAACTACTTGTTCTAAACGAGTATCAAGAACACACACTCACACATGAATCATAAACTCCGTATTTCGCAAAAAAAAAATAAAAAAGAGAAGAAATTCTGGAAAAAGTGAAGAAATGTTGGATCTCCGCCATGTGAATCAAAATACGTGTCAGAAACATCTTGAAATACTACAGAAATTATGTTACGAAAATGATAATGTATACATACCTCTTTGAGTGGTCCATCGATAATGATGATAAAGAAATGAGTTGGATTTGAACTCAGAATATTGACTAACACAACTACATACTACAAGACTCAAAATATTCAGCCAAGTCACCACCCTTTAACTAGCAATAATAATAACATCAATAACATAACAGCCAAAAGATTTATTTGTTCTGAAAATAACAATCATAGTAAATAAATATGTTCTTTATATTCACATTCATGTGCACAGTTAAACACACTTACATACAAACAGTCACGCATGCATAATACAGAACGGAACACATAAATGAAGGATGCATTACTTAGTATATTTACATCTAGAGAATTTTGATTAATAAGTCAAATATGCAAATTATAAAGATAATTAATTGCTTTACTAAACAGTGTTGTAAAGGTGAAAAAATAAATTTGGGAAAAAAATACACGCCAAAACTAATTAATAAAGGATAATTAGGGAAGGATTGACACAAAATAATAATTTTTCTGATAAATGCATCTTAATAAGTGAGAAGAATTGCATATATCTGAACTATTTCAAAGAAAAGCATAAATTTAATGTTTAAAATAGCTTTAACCAAGGAATGAGATCCAACATTTCTTCACTTTTTCCAGAATTTCTTCTCTTTATTTTTTTTTTTTTGCGAAATACGGAGTTTATTATGATTCATGTGTGAGTGTGTGTTCTTGATACTCGTTTAGAACAAGTAGTTTTACACCAATTACACTATTTTTTTCTTAGTTTAAAGGCCGTGGACTGAAGATGTGAAATTTCCGAAGCCTCTCCCCCACCCCCCTTTCGCGAGCGCGCATTTTTTTCATGATAGTCGATTAGAGCAAGTTGTTTTACACCTATTACGCTGTTTTTGTTTTTGTTTTTGTGCCCGGTTCAGACGCTTTCGGAAATTCCCGATATAAATATTCCGAGGCCTCTCCCCCACCCCTCTTTCGCGAGAGCGCATTTTTTTTTGTCATATTCGTTTAGAGCAAGTTGTTTTACACATATTACACTATTTTTTTTTGTTTTGGTGCCGGGTCAGCTCCTCTCAGCGCTTCGGACTTTTTCCGATGTGAATTTTCCGAGGCCTCTCCCCCACCCCCCTTTCGCGTGCGCGAATTTTTTTTTTCATTCGTTCATAGGAGTTGTTTTACACCTATTACACACATTTTTTTTTGATTTTCTGATATTTGTTACGCCTATATTAACCCTTGATTCCACGCAAAAAATCCGAGTTTTTTTTTTTTTTCTTAGTGAAAATCGTATCGAAATTTACCAAAGGCAAATGTGCTCGCTGCCATAAGATGTGTTGCAATCAGGCGTACATGTACGGAAATGTTTCTAGGACTTGTTCAATGGGTGTTTGGGTATTTCGGATAAGCTGTGTATTGTTACTCATTAAAACCAAGATCATTTGAAGTTTTCGAGAAAATAATTTGTGGCGAAAGTAAAGAATACGTACACCCGGTATTTAAGGTTTAGGGTTAGGGTTAAAGTTTTTGTTACGCCGAAAACGAGTGGCGTACGTATTCTTTACCTCCACTCATTTTGTTTATACATAAACATTACAATAATTACAAAAATTACTTGCTGCGCGCTGTATCATTTGATTACAAATAGTAAGTTATGTATATATATAGTGGTTGGTTAAGAACCAGGTGGCTACATATTCATGTGAAGCGAAAGGTGAGAATTAGGACGGTCCTGTGTCAGTGCTTGGAGAAGTGAGAATATTACGTTCATGGTAGACAAGTGATTCTTTTAACCTGAGGTCGAGCAGCTGACTAAGAATCTTGTTCGCCTGTCCTCTCTGGAATGCTGGCAAGTTGCACGCATCTTATCTTATCCATGCTTCTCAATTAATGACCATGTTTTGGCACTAAACTTGCGGAATTTTCTATCGATTATATGATTGAGCTGAAATACTATTGGCTACCAATTAGGCCAAGATCACCTAATGTATCAATGCTATTGTTTATTATAGTGACGCAGTTTCAAATCTAAACCACAGCTTGTACTGAACTACGATGGAATATTGGATAATTTAAGATAGAAAATAAAGATTTTCTGCAGCATACGCTGAAACAAAGTCATTCAAAATAATGTACAAGCTAGTGTAGTGTATACTGCCCTCCGAGCAAAGTTTCATTATTCTGATATCCATAACGAAAGATTGCCAAGATTTGGCTAAGTAGGCGATATGAAATAGTCTAATATAATAAGGCAATGTACCGGAAGGTTTATAAAGCAAAGTTGTCAAAAACATAGAAACTTTTTTAAAACTTACATAGCAGTAATGGAATGCTCAATAATGAAACCCTATGGTTTAACCGAAATTCCAACTTATGTAGAACAGCTACTCTCAAAGAAACAAAGATATTAACACACTTTCATAATTTTTCTAGAGATTGGCATAGCTAGTCATTAAAGTGCCATACTAGACATTCAGCAATATCCACTGATTCCTACCTCCATCACATGCAGGAAGGGGACGGGCAGCAGTGTTGCTATGACACAAGTGAAAATGAAACTTAGGTGGGTTTCACTTTTTAAATGAATACTTACCTTAACTATGTATTGATTGCTTTCTGGAAGAACAAATTCGTAGAGTAATTCATTTGCCACATATTTCCGTTTAGTTATATGAGTCATTTTTTTCACGCTAACAGTCCAAACGACTCGAAAATGATGTAAATAAACATGTGCGAGACAAACAAGACAACGGATGCGTAGAAAGTAAAGGATTGTGGGCAATATCTTCGATTTCCGGTAGATCGGAGTCGGTTGTTTTCGTTTTCAAAACAAAGGGAGATAAATCTATTGGAATATTTATGGATATACCCCCCTCCAGCGTTACGGGTGCCTCAGGTTACGGTGTTTCGCGCTTACAGAAATTGTAAAGTGTAACCATTAATTTCGGGATACAGTCTATAATTCAAAACTACACTTCTTAACTTGATAGTCATTTGCATTTTAGTTAAAGTATTTAGTTAACAATTTGAAAAACTAATATATTGTATATAATGTGAATACACACACACACACGTGTGTTTGTGGAGACACAATGGCCCAGTGGTTAGGGCAGCGGACTCGCGGTTTCGATTCCCAAACCCGGCGTTGTGAGTATTTATTGAGCGAAAACACCACGAGGCCCCGGTAGGGGGTGGTGTACAATTTCACCACAACTTTCTCTCACTCTTTTTTCCTGTTTCTGCCTTGTCACACTCTGTGTCACGGTGAATCTCCCAGAGAACTACGTTAAGTGTACACGTGTCTGTGGAGTGCTCAGCCACTTGCACGCTAATTTCACAAGCAGGCTGTTCCGTTGACTGGATCAATTGGAACCCTCATCGTCGTTCCACGTATGTGTGTGTAACGGTTAGTTCTTCGTTGCAGTCGAGGGTCACCAATTGTAACGGCTGTGTTGTTAAGGTGTTGGTTGCCAGTATGCAAGATGCAAGAAGAACAGCGATCGAAGTTTTAAGGAAATATTTATTCACCGTTACTTAATATAATGTCTTGCCTCGACGGACAAGTGTGTGTATCATATAAAAACAATAGAGTTATCTTTTCTTGTATCTTGATGCTGGTTATGATTGGTCAACTGCTAGCTGCCCAACTAGGAATTAGAGGAAGATAGAGTGAATGTCAAATGTAGGGATTCGATAAAATAATATCTTCATGGTGCATGACATTTGAACAGCAGTGGTGTTACGATAACACACTGCATCATTGGTAAGCCTTCTCTCAGTTGAATTATCTCGCTAACTGGATTTTGCCTGTGGTCGCCTCCCTGTCATCTCCTTTTGGCCACTTTTGCTTGGGAATCTTCTGTATATATAATTATCGCGAGAAAGAGAGGCATACCGTTATCCAAACAATGTGTAATTTTTTAGGGGAAGTCTATTGTTCTGTCAATTTAACTCGCCCCCACAAGCAAAAAGGTCAAGTGGCAAAGACATCATCCTGCTTAGCTAAGGCATCTGGCAAATGTAACTGCTGTCAACTTAATGTTTCCCTATGGGAAAAGTCTGTTGTACTGTTAAATTTGTCGATTGAGGATCGAATCCACGCCATGCCTGCATGATCCACTACATACATACATTATGGGTATCTAAAAGATATCCTTAATTATAATTTTAATAATAATTATTACCTATAAGGTTTTTATTCCCATGCTGGCCACTTGATATGATCGGTATTTTAAATAACGATCTTATCCTTATATATAAACAAGAAAAAAAGCAACAAGAATGGATTAGTTGTTCAGTACAATTGTTTCATACGAAGAACAGATTTATTAGAAGCTGCAAATATTGCAGCAAATACAAGTGTCCCGTATTCATCAGCCAAAACACATATGCGTTTTCCAAACATCCTAGGGGGTGAGGCTACACTCATGAAGTATCGAAGAGAGTTCTATGAAAAGCAAAGTTAGATTGTAAGCAGACTTAAAATGTTCTTTCTTTCCAACTGTACCTGTTTTAGAACACAAAGAAACAAATAGTATTTGTACGTTGCCAAAATTTTAATTGACTATATAGTTAATTTAATTTAATCTAATTTAATTAACCCAACTTAAATCAAATAAATTGCTAATACTTCCTAATTCTATTCTAAGTTTAATAAGTAATGCTACTCCCTTAATAATAATATAAAGAATTTTCACTATATTTTGAATAAGCAATACTCTCACACCTTTTACTACAGAAATTAATTGACCTCTAGGTATAGACCTAAAGTCTGTCTTACAATGTATAAACATTAGTATAAATAGAAACAATAATAAATAAATAACCTCCTGTTCTAGTGTTGCAGTTAAATTTCTTAATGTATTTTCCTCTACTGATAGCCTTTGACCCCTTTGATACTTTCTTTTGTTCTCTTTATATTCTTTAACCCTGTATTCATTAACTCTGTAGGAGTGGCAGTTAATAGCTGTATGATGGTCAAAAGTAATGTTCTCTTATAAATTATAAATCTTAGATTCCTGCAACACTGACCTAGATTTTCTGTCACCACAGAAATAAACTAAACTTTGTAGGTTGTGTACTTACACCCACTTCCTCCCATAATGTTCTTATTTGGGCGGTTTCTGCTTCACTGACTTCTTTTAGCCAATATAGTCAATCTCTTCTTCCAACATAGTAGTTTTGTGAAACGAATAGAAGTGTGATCAACATCTTCTCCTCAGGAAATTACATCTACATTATTATGGATACATTCATCTTCTCTGAGAATAAAATCTCTCCTCATATCTCCGGAAATTACACCTGCATTATTATGGATGGATTTACCTTTTCTGTGAAGCTAACAAACTTTTTTAAAAACCTTTTATAAAACTGTGCATCATTAGAGAACATTTTAAGTCTGCTTACAATCTAACTTTGCTTTTCATAGAACTCTCTTCGATACTTCATAAGTGTAGCCTCACCCCCTAGGATGTTTGGAAAACTCATATGTGTTTTGGCTGATGAATACGGGACACTTGTATTTGCAGCTTTTAATAAATCTGTTCTTTGTATGAAACAATTGTACTGAACAACTAATCCATTCTTGTTGCTTTTTTCTTGTTTATAATCACCCCACATTATTTTATGGTTAATACCATAAAGATTTCTGGTGCATCTAAGTTAAGTACCACATTCATGTGAATTCATTGGAACTCACTTGAATCTTAATTGTTTTTACTGAAATTATATATATATATATATATATATACTAGCAGTATAGCCAGGACAAATTGACGTTGTGGGCCGTAGTTTGGTGACCCATGTCATAGGCCAACCAAGACTTTGTGAGTGAATTTGGTAGATGCAATGTATATAGTTTTCCTTTTCTCAACTGCTGTAAAAAGAATTCTCCCTTACGTTTATACACAGCTGTACTTTAGCACTGTCAAACAAGTTATATTGGTAAATAATAATTGATTGACATTATTTACATTATTTATATTTGACAGATATTTGTCCTCATCTTGTTTGTTTTTAACGTTTTGGCTGATATTCTCCAGCCTTCATCGGGTGTCTTGGGGAAATTTCGAACCTGGATTCTCATTCATAAGGTATTTTTCGATGTTGTTCTTATTATTGTTTAGGTCACTTCTTGGAATCAAACTTAGAATCTTGGGGTTAGTAGCCACGCTCCACTACGCCATATAGAACTGGAATAATTGATTGAATTACAGTATTCTTTTGAAGATCTGGTGTTCCAATGCTATTATGCAATCACCAGTGTAATGATTTCTGTATAACCTAATATTTGCAAGTGTAAAGATTACATAGTTTATGATGTCATAAAAACAAAATAATTGTTTTATTCTGCTGTCAGATATACAAACAATCAGTTATTCAAATTTTTCCATGTTTTTCATGCAAAATAACAGAATTTTGATGTTATATCTTTGCTGTTGATATCTTCCAAAAGTGCTAACATTATTTCCTACTATTTTAATTCTTTTTAATGATTACAACACCATCGACCGTTCAATAAAAAAAAGTCACTGATTAAAGTGAAAATCTATTTTAAACTTTATTTCATTTGACATATGAAATCATGTTAGACTCTGTCTTGAAATATTTCAAAATAAAATTGGTAAAAAAAAAATTACAAAAAAAAAAGATCTAAATTTTCTAGCTATAAACCTGACATTTTGTCAAACAATTTTAAAGGATAGTGTTCTTTGTATTGATTAACATGTGCTTTCATTTCCATTCTCTGTTTTTGAATATGATCTGGAACCACATCATAGACATCATCAAACATTGACTCTGGGTTACACTTCTTTCGTCCTTCTGCTTTTGAGAACGCTTCCAGTACCTGAAAATAGCAACAAATTTTTTGAATTTACAAATAAACTGTGGCAATCATTATATTTGTTACCCCTTATACCTTATTATTTTCACAGGTTAACAGAGTTTGTATATAACAGATCAAAATGCAAAGCAAATGAGTTATAAATTATTTCATAGAGAGAACACTATTTTATTAATTGCAAGTTTCGCTCTTACAATCTTCAATTTTTTCATATGCAGAAATAGGAGAGATTTTTGTAGCAAATGTGGGTATTTCAAATAATTAGGACAACTGGTTTTATAACTGCATGTTCTTACAACTAATCACTTTAGAATAGAGAAATGGAGCTTGTTATTGACAAAGCATACTGAGGCAAGACAGGTTATGTACATTACCAGCAACACAAGAAAATAGTTCTACAATGGTCCATGACCATATTGGCCCATAGTTGAGCACCTTTTATTCATTAAATTTGCCATGAAGGCAGTATATTCGTCGTCGAGGCAGCGAAACCCGGAGTTGAAGCCACGGTTCTGTTCGGGAAGAAGGGACAGACACGGCACCACTCTCTTTCGGTGATGCCGCGTCGCCTGTGGCGGAAAGGGAAGCGACGACTAGCCCGTCCGCCATGCCGTCAGCGACGCGACACGAGGTCAACGGCGTAACCTGAAAGTTGAGCACCTTAATAACATAGTCATTGTATCACAAGTACAATTATTAAAGAATAATGGTCATAATATATTTTTTTTTTACAGATAAGAGAAACTATCCATGTGTGTATGCACACACTCAAAGTTATTTTACTAAAATATTTTTGCTCTTTTTCTCTATACATATTTATCCACATATACATGTATGTATATCTAAATATATATGTACACTATTGTATGTAGGCTGTCAAAAATGATGGTATAAAGATAGTTTATATCCTTATGAAATTTCTTTTAAAGTATGATCATTTAAATATATTCTTTGTCTTCTCCTTGGCATTATAAGTCTATGACTGAAATTATCAATCCTTTATTAATAATCACTAACTTATAATGATAATCTGACATGAAATTTCGTCTGTCTCCTTTGGATGCATAACTCTAAGGATTATTTAACCTCTTATAAATATTCTTTATTTTCAAGACAACTGTAGGGAATTTCAGAGTAGGAAACTGTTTGGCAGCTTAACCAGTTTCATTTCCTCTAAGTCACATCATGAAGGGTGTGTTTATGCTTCAGGCATTTTGAAGATGCCTCTCTTTCATTACCCTTTGGAAAGTAAACTAGCAGTTGATGTTCAAGATGTACTCTAAGACAAATCATGTACTCGAAGCAAATGATCTATCATACCTTTTGCATTACACACGGCTTCTAGAGCCCTGGCATGACAACCATTTATATACTGCACAATTTTATAATAAATAAAAAAAAGTCACTAATGTTTTTGCATATGTGTACATTCATATCCTTATATAAGAACTTGAAAATGTATTTCACAGTTACAGAAGAGAAAATTTCAATACTAGTATAACAGTTGTATTTGGATGAGAAATATCAGTTGTAAGGTACCACATTTCAGTTACCAACTTGACAAATTAGGCTGAAGTGCATTCCTTGTACATGTATCACATCTGAAGTCTTTAGGAAACTTAAGAGCAATTAGGTTCTTTTCCATGCAGGAACAGAAATAAATGCTTCTACACAATAGTATAGATCATCATCATTTCAACATACACTTTTCATTGCTTACATGGGTTGGATTTTTTATGTGAAGATGCCCTGTTTCCAAGTCAGGTAATATTTCCCCTTGGTTGGAAATGAAGGACACTGCTAGTGTGATAGTGATACTCATTTACAACAAACATGCAATGTCAAGACAAGGAGACATATTATACACAAATGCAGAACAAGCTTCTTTTAGTTTCTGCTTGTCAAATCCACTCACAAAGATTTGTTTGACACAGAAATGTAACTGTAGACCATACTCAAGGTGCCACGTAGTGGAATTGAACTCAAAACTATATAGCTGGGCTGCAAACTTCTTAACTGTACAACCATACCTTTACTTATAATTTGATTTAATAACCAAGAAGCAACACCACAACTATTGCTTCACAATTATACAGTGAAAATAAGGATTGTGTTGCAGGTGTAATTCACATGATTTCTGCAATGAACATTAGATTCCCACAATATTAAGAAAAGAAAATTTCCTAAAGACTCACATATGTTACAATTACAGATAGCAAGAGACAACTTGAAAAAGTGAAGACAACAAAAATCCATTCTTACTCTCTTTCTCGTAATACGTTTCCATGACTTCTCCTTATCATCATTCCATAAACCTCTAGCGACAATGTGGGCTCTTAGTCTAGCAATAGGATGATCTTCTTTATCCCAATAGTTCACCTCATCAACTGACCGGTAGGCTGAGCTATCATCTGATGTACTGTGGTGACCAATACTGAAAGATAAATGATTAAAGCATGACAACTAATAAACTTCAAAATCATTGGCAAAAAATTAAGAAAAATATTTGGCTCTACATGTGTAGTGAACCTTTTGTTTATTGTTTTACTGCATATGAAAACACTTATTTTGGTGGGTACTACCGACACTTGTCATGGTGAGAAAACTATAAGGGAAGTTTTATTTTAGCTTAGCTTCTCTACCAAGCTCTTTGTTGACTGCTTAGTAAAAGAAAGAGTAAAATATCTGATGATGAAGTTACAAAAATACTTACAAAGTGATGGTGAAAATGAAAATGGTAATGCAGTTGTAATGATGATTACGATGGTAAATATGAGAATGTGATGATAATGTGTGAAGGTGAAGAAAATGACAGTAACAGTGAAATTGAGAATAAATAATGATGACATCGATAAAGATGTCACTTAGGTTCAGAAACTATAACAATTATAATTAAGATACCAGAATTATCCCCATCCATTCTACAGACAATAAACTATAATTAGTTTATGACTTACCGATAAGTCATAGCTTCAATTAAGACTGGTCTCATTTCATTTAGACACACATTGCGAGCAGCTTTTGTTGCATTGTATACAGCAAATACATCATTGCCATCAACACGTACAGTTGCCATTCCATAACCAGGGCCTCGAGATGCTATACAAATAATAATCATCATAATGTATAATTAGATGAACACGATATTTTATAAAACACAGATTAAATTTTTGTTTATTGAACTGAAAAATATTTCAGCAGCACACCTGTCTCCTTCAGGTTCAAAATAAGACATGAAAAAAAAAATGAAAGTTCAGAGGAATCAGAATATTTTAAGAGAATGTGTATTTTATGGTGTCTGCCATACAGTTGTCTTCAAAGCATCATCAAAGTAGAATTATGCCTGATGTCATACCTATACCTATTAAATCTTTTTGCTTAATTTTTATTTTTGTGTAACCAACATAAGTTATGTTTGGAACTTGTTACAAGTCCCACTTTCTGCATAAATTATATTTCTTTTAGAATTTGTGGAGTTGACCTGACTCAAGGTGTTGCATAATGAATAAGGCTTACCTCTCTCGCAACTGTTTTTAAGGGTTCCACATCCAGAAACTCCAATAGAATTTTCTTTTATTATCAGAAGTACTAGTTAATATTTGTCTTACATTTTTGTTATGTCAAAAAGCAACAGTAAGTAGATGAAGAAATATTTCTTTGAATCAAAGCTACTTCTGTGAAATATGCTGATGACTGTCAGGCAATACTTTTGAATTGACCTCAAAATTTCAGTGCCAGTTAACTAAAAGAATTTGGTCAAAAATGTTACCACTATAATTAGGCATAAAAGTCTGACATTCATTAATTTTAGCTGTGTCATTTGCAATTTCTTTTAATCATGATTCACTAAAATCCCATATAACATTTCCAATAATCTATGTCAGAACAAATCAATTTTATTCATAAAAGTGGGACTTTGAATTTGACTTAATCATATGGTGTAAATGATCAGTACTGTGGTGAAAACACAAGTGGGTTTTCAAAATAGTTCAGTCACTATTTGACCTTCTGAAAACTACTTTCCTGTTCAAAATATCAACACTAGTTTTGAAAAACTGGATGAGAATTTTATGTTTGACTTAAAACCTGAGTTTTGTGCATAGCTGTCACAGTAATGTAAAAATCCAACTAGAAAATCCTTCATTCCTTAAAAAAAAAACCAGAAAAAAAAACCGATGTTATCAATGGGCATAGGTATGATGTTGGGCACAATAACAGTACTTTAAGGGAACTTGTCAAGCATTTTACATCAAACAATTGTACCTTTGATGAACCTTTAAAGCAAACATTTTCAGAAAATATTCTGAATTCACTAAAGTTTCAGTCCTCAAAATAAATGAAAATAAATATATTTGTAAGTTACTAGCAACACATTGGGAAGGGATGAACAAAATGATGAGAGAGTTCCATCAGATTAGACAAACTTTTTGACTAAGAGTTCTCTTCCTTTTTTCTTCTAGTAGTGAACAAGGCAAACATCTTTTTGTCAATGAAGGAACACAATTTTTGAATTTCTGAATTTTTTTGTATTTCTCATTTTTCATTATTCTTGTCTTATATTGAACTTGTAGATGACAGGCGTACTGTTGAAATATTGCTCAGTTCAATAAACAAAATCAATCTGTGTTTTATTACATATTTTATTCTTCAAATTGTGTATTTATCTTCATGAAAAGTTACGTCAATCTTCATCAATTAATAAGAACTACATTATAATTAATTTTGAAGTTTGGCACAAGGCCATAGATTGATAGGAAAGGAGTTTAGTTGATTGAATTTATCCCAGTACATTACTGATAATTATTTTTTATTGATTCCTGAAGGAATTTAATCCAATGCCTTGTAATATCTGCCAAATAATAATGATTTCTTGCATAGGTATCAAGCCTCAGATAGTGATGAAGAAATGAAATTATCTGATATTCATGTTATTCTCTCTGTCAGGTAATGAAGTAAACTGAATTTAATCTATTAAAAAGGAAATAGTAAAGCATTTACCAATTCCATCTCCTCGATACTGATCCCTGGTTGGTGTTGAAATAGCATATCCATTATTTCGACTGAAAAGAGAAATGAAATATTCTTTATTCCGTTTTTTTTTTAAAATCCTTTTTGCCCCTTGTGGAGCATAGGGCTGGTTTTCCCAGTTTCCTTGGTGTATAGGTTCCCCACCTGGACAGGACGCCGGTCCATCGCAGGTGAGCTGCAAGATGTAGGAGGAAAGAGTGAGAGAAAGTTGTGGGGAAAGAGTCAGCAGAAGTTCACCATTACCTTCTGCCGGAGCCGTGTGGACATTAGGTGTTTTGTTCATAAACACACACAACCCGGTCTGAGATTCGAACCCACAATCCCTCGACCGCGAATCCGGTGCTCTAACCACTAGGCCATGTGCCTCCACCTTTATTCCACTAGTCAAATTGATTACATTCTCATCAGGAAACGGAAGAGATGGCTACTTATAAATGTCAAAACTTTCTGAGGTGAAGAATGCACCCCACAGCATAGATTAGTAGTTAGTGACTTCAGGATCAGGGCTAAATGGATACCCTGAATACACACAGCATGGAGAAGAAGGGTCTGGAAGCTTAAGGATCTTGTGAATGGGCAGAGGTTTAGAGACGTATTACTTGAAGCTTTTGACAAAATAGAGGGGATATAGCATCACATGATGTGGAAGACAACAGGTTTCTATGGGATAACTTGTTGAGGACAACTGACCAGATCTGTGGTTGGTGCAAAGTACCCTCTTGACCCATGGTAACGTGGTGGAAGAACAATGTACCTGACAGGGCCATTAACGTAAAGAAACAGGCATAGAAACCTGGAAGAACGGTGATAGCAGGGAACTATCAGATTGCCAGAAGGAAAGCTAAGAGACAGGTTTACTTAACCAGAGGGGACGCAGATAAGAAAAAATTTGCCAATGTTCTGCATTGTGAGAACCAAAGACTCAAAGTGTTTCGTGTTGCAAGACAGTATGTGAGAGAGAATCGTGATATCATAGGAGAGAAATGTGTCTGCATGGATGATGGCTCACTTGCATCTGATGAGGCTGCAAGGAGAGAGGCCTGGAGACACCATTATGAAAGACTGCTAAATGAAGAGAATGAATGGGAGAAAGAGAGTCTGCCAAATGTTGAACCAACAGAGGGACCAGCTATCCGAATTGACAGTATCTTGGTAGATAAAGCAATTAAGGGTACGAAGATAGGGAAAGCCCCCAGCCCATCAGGAATCACCACAGAGATGCTTAAAATATCTGGTGGTATTGGCTATAGTCTTGTAACCCATATAGTCAATCAGGTGATACATGAAGGAGTCATACCCAATGTCTGGTGTAGTAGCACCATAGTCAGCTGTTACAGAGGAAAAGGTGATGCATTAGATACGAATTATTACAGAGGTATCATGTTGTTGGATCAAGTAATGAAAGTCACAGAGAGGGTCATAGTTGGGAGAAGGTCTCCCAACTAATTAGGGAGAGAATCAGTCTAGACAAGATGCAGTCTGGGTTTGTGCCAGGAAAAAGTATCACTGATGCAATATTTCTGCAGCTGCAGGAGAAATACCTAGCCTAAGATAAACCTCTGTACCTGGCTTTCGTTGAAAAAGCCTTTGACAGGGTCCCCCGATCCCTTATCAAGTGGTCATCATCATCATCATTTAACGTCCGCTTTCCATGCTAGCATGGGTTGGACGGTTCAACTGGTGTCTGGGGAGCCCGAAGGCTGCACCAGGCCAGTCAGATCTGGCAGTGTTTCTACAGCTGGATGCCCTTCCTAACGCCAACCACTCCGAGAGTGTAGTGGGTGATTTTATGTGCCACCGACACAGGTGCCAGACGAGGCTGGCGAACGGCCACGCTCAGATGGTGTTTTTATGTGCCACCGACACAGGTGCCAGACGAGGCTGGCAGACGGCCACGCTCGGATGGTGTTTTTATGTGCCACCGACACAGGTGCCAGACAAGGCTAGCAGACGACCATGCTCGGATGGTGTTTTTTTATGTGCCACCGACACAGGTGCCGGATGAGGCTGGCGAACGGCCACGCTCGGATGGTGTTTTTATGTGCCACTGACACAGGTGCCAGACGAGGCTGGCGAACGGCCACGCTCGGATGGTGTTTTTATGTGCCACCGACACAGGTGCCAGACAAGGCTAGCAGATGACCACGCTCGGATGGTGTTTTTATGTGCCACCGACACAGGTGCCAGACGAGGCTGGCGAACGGCCACGCTCGGATGGTGTTTTTATGTGCCACCGACACAGGTGCCAGACAAGGCTAGCAGACGACCACGCTCGGATGGTGTTTTTTATGTGCCACCGACACAGGAGCCAGATTAGGCTGGCGATCGACCACGATTGGATGGTGATTGTTACGTGCCCACAGCATGGAGGCCAGTCGGTGCGGTACTGGCTACGGCCACGTTCGGATGGTATTCTTGTGTGCCACCGGCACTGGTACCACAAATTCCATTGATGTTCATCTATTTTGATTTTGTTTGATATTTTTTTTTTTTTTGATTTTCACTTGCCTCAACAGGTCTTCACAAGTGTTACAAGAAGGAAGGTATGCACAGGTGGACTGACTACGTCCCAGGTAGGGGCCACGGGTTATGGCCTGACTAGTCTTGCCGGGTCTTCTCACGCACAGCATACTTCCATAGGTCTCGGTCTCTAGTCATTTCCTTGGTGAGACCTAAAGTTCGTAGGTCGTGCCTCACCACTTCGTCCCAGGTTTTCCTGGGTCTACCTCTTCCACAGGTTCCCTCAACTGCTAGGGTGTAGCACTTTTGCACACAACTATCTTCAGCCATTCTCGTCATATGACCATACCAGCGCAGCCGTCTCTCTTGCACACCACAACTGACGCTTCTTAGGTTCAACTTTTCTCTCAAGGTACTTACACTCTGACGATTATGAACACTGACATTACACATCCATCGGAGCATACTGGCTTCATTTCTTGCGAGCTTACGCATATCCTCAGCAGTCACGGCCCATGTTTCACTACCATGTAGCATGGCTGTACGTACACATGCATCATAAAGTCTGCCTTTTACTCTGAGCGAGAGGCCTTTTGTCACCAGCAGGGGTAAGAGCTCTCTAAACTTTGCCCAGGCTATTCTTACTCTAGCAGTTACACTTTCAGCACACCCACCCCCGCTACTAACTTGGTCTCCTAGGTAGCGGAAGCTATCAACTACTTCTAGTTTGTCTCCCTGGAACGTGGTAGAAGTTGGTCTCTGCACATTTCCAGTGTTTATTTCTCCTGAGCATCTGCCACATACGAAAACTATCTTCCCAGTTAGCCTACCTTTGACATTGCTGCACCTCTTATGTGTCCATAGCTTACACTTGGTGCACCTTATAGAGTTTCTACCTACACCTTTTCTACAGATCGAGCAGGGCCATCTACCTGAAGTCGTTTGTGGTTGGTCCACCTTCCTACTTATTAGGACTTTGGTTTTGGCTAGGTTGATTCTAAGGCCCTTCGATTCTAATCCTTGTTTCCACACCTGAAACTTCTCCTCCAGTTCTGATAGTGACTCAGCAATTAGGGCAAGGTCATCAGCATATAGGAGCTCCCAGGGGCATCCTGTCTTAAATTCTTCCGTTATTGCCTGGAGGACTATGATAAATAGGAGGGGGCTGAGGACTGAACCTTGGTGGACCCCAACCTCTACTCGGAATTCTTCACTGTACTTGTTGCCAACCCTCACCTTACTAGCTGCGTCTCTGTACATGGCTCGCACAGCTCTCACTAACCATTCATCTATCCCTAGTTTCCTCATTGACCACCAGATAAGGGATCGGGGGACCCTGTCAAAGGCTTTCTCTAAGTCAACAAAAGCCAGGTACAAGGGCTTACCTTTGGCTAGGTATTTCTCCTGCAGCTGTCTTACCAGGAATATAGCATCAGTAGTACTTTTCCCTGGCACGAACCCAAACTGCATATCATCTAAGCTAACTCTCTCTCTAATTAACTGGGCTATAACCCTCTCCGTAACCTTCATTACTGGTCAGTGTGGAAACTAGGGATAGATGAGTGGTTAGTGAGAGCTGTACAAGTCATGTACAGGGATGCTGTCAGTAAGGTGAGGGTTGGCAACGAGTACAGTGAAGAATTCCGGGTAGGAGTAGGGGTCCACCAAGGATTAGTCATAAGCCCCCTCTTATTCATCATAGTCCTCCAGGCAACAACAGAGAATTTAAGACAGGATGCCCCAAGGAGCTTCTCTATGCTGATGACCTTGCTCTAATAGATGAGTCACTATCAGAAGTAGAGATGTTTCAGGTGTGGAAGCAAAATCTAGAATTGAAGGGTCTTTGAGTCCATCTAGCAAAAACCGAAGTGTTAATAAGTAAGAAAGCAGACAAACCACAAATCCCTTCAGGTAGATGGACCTGCTCGATCTGTAGAAAAGGCATAGGTACAAACTTCACCAGATATACCTGGTGTAAGCTATGGACACATAAGAGGTGGAGCAATATCAAAGGAAGACCAACTGAGGAGATAGTTTTGGTGTGTGGGAAATGCTCAGGGGCAGTAAACACTGAAAATGTGCCGAAAACAGCTTCCATCACATTCCAGGGGAAAAAAACTACAAGTAGTTGATAGCTTCCATTACCTAGGTGACCAAGTCAATAGTCAGGGTGGGGGCTCTGAAAGTGTAGCTGCTAGAATAAGAAAAGCTTGGGCAAAGTTCAGAGAGCTCCTACCTCTGCTAGTGACAAAGGGCCTCTTACTCAGAGTAAAAAGGTAGACTGTATGATGCATGTGTGTAAACAGCCATGTTACATGGCAGTGAAACATGGGCCATGACTGCTGAGGACATGCGTAAGCTTGCAAGGAATGAAGCCAGTATGCTCTGCTGGATGTGTAATGTCAGTGTGCATACACGACAGAGTGTAAGCACCCTGAGAGAAAAGTTGGACTTAAGCATCAGATGTGGTGTACAAGAGAGACAACTGCACTGGTATGGTCATGTGTTGCATATGGATGAGGACAGCTGTGTGAAAAAGTGTCACATCCTAGCAGTAGAGGGAACCTGTGGAAGAGGCAGACGCAGGAAAACCTGGGATGGGGTGGTTGGCATTAGGAAGGGCATCCAGTTGCAGAAACATTGCCAGATTGGATAGGAGCTGGTGCAGCCTTCTGGCTCACCAGCCCTCAGTCAAACTGTCCAACCCATGCCAGCATGGAAAGCTGGAAAGTTAAATGACGACGACGATGAGCATAATGGAAAGCATAACATTGTCCCAGGTGAAACGAAAGTATGACATATTTAGTGTGTTAGATGAGTCACTCTCAGCCAGTCAGTCATCTATCTCTGTATCAGAACTGACAGCAATTATGCAACAACATAGTGCTAATGACAAAGGATACCATTATATATCAAATTCCATATTCTAGGTTTATTAAGTTATCAAATTGAAAAAGAATGTCTTTCACTTCCAGTAATGGAATTTATTGCTTAATGATACCAGCCAAAGAATCTCAGTAGATTCAAATTTTAAAAAATAAAAGGTAGCAATAGATGTTGGAGCTTTGCAGCAGAACTTACCAGAAGAATATCACAGGACAATCTAAAGTAGAAGCAAAATTGAATGCAGCATGAGCATCCCCTTCTGAAGCAGCGCCTTCACCAAAATAGCAAATAACACACTTACCATTCTGTGCACGTTTGTAAGCATAAGCTGCACCAGAAGCTGTAAATAGAATGAGAATGGAAAATAACATAAAGGAATTTTAGAAGGGCTCATTACAAA
Source organism: Octopus sinensis (assembly GCF_006345805.1). Classification (NCBI taxonomy): domain Eukaryota; kingdom Metazoa; phylum Mollusca; class Cephalopoda; order Octopoda; family Octopodidae; genus Octopus; species Octopus sinensis. The sequence goes on along the minus strand of NC_043007.1, from coordinate 63,673,194 downwards.
AATTATAATAATCATACTTTAATAATTAGTAATTCTATAATAAAAATGTAGAGCTTTTGATTCAAAGTTCAGGAGTTAAAACTGTATTTGTCTTGATCTACTTTTTTTTTTTGAAGGAAGATAACAAAAAGATAGCAGCTACAAAGTCAAACGAACAGTGTTAGAAAAGATACAACACTTTAGAATATGTTCTAACATGAGCCACTGAAGAGAGTTCCTATGTGTTTCCCCTAAATCACATGCATATTAAAAAAAACAAAAAAACAGAGGGTAATTGAAACAAATCACTTGAAGAATACTTGGACTGAGGTAGAGAGATCAAATCATCAAAAGTCAGAGCAGACAGTGAAACAATGTTTACTTGAAGAAGAGTTGGAACAAGGTAGTATAATGTAACCTTAAAAATGCAAGGTTAGTAAAAGTAGTTGAAAGATTAGCCAAGAGAAGAGAAAAGAAAACTTCAATAAGTCAAACTTTAGACCTGTGCAAAAAATTTTTACAGCTCATCATCATCATTATTTAACGTCTGTTTTTCATGCTGGCATGGGCTGAATGGTTTTACTGAAAACTGGTAAGCTGGCATGCTGCATCAGGTTCTGATCTGATTTGGCAAGGTTTCTACAGCTGGATGCCCTTCATAATGCCAACCATTCTGAGAGTGTAGTGGGTGTTTTTTATGTGTCACTGGCATGGGCGAAATTGACAGCATTACAGATTCCTCAATCCCAAACCAGTACAAAATAAAATCTTACACACACACACACACGAAAAAAAAAAACTATGATAATGATAATGCAATTGTCTAAAGAAACATTTGGATCAGAAGACAGAAAATTTCCATTTGTTTAAACAAACCTTGTGGCATTTGTGTGGCTAAAGTTGAGGATATGGTAACAAAGTTAAGGTTCTTAGAGCCATAATGGACTGGCATTTGTCTTCCTCTTCCAGCATCTTCATTATTGCCATAGCATTGGTTCATGAACTCGTCTAACTGAAACCCTCTCCAGAGCAACACACCTTTTAAATAAAAAAAATTACTGTTTTCATGAAGTATAAATACTATGGAAAATAACAATCTAAAGAAACCAATGTTTCATAACACAACTACAGTTGGTAAATGAGAAACAGGAATTTAAATATTAAAAGCATATAAGGTGCAGATATGGCTTGAAGAATATGTCTTGTGATTCTTTCCTGCAACATTCTAATTGCATGTCCATAGTATCAGAGCTGTGATCTCTCAATGCAGAGAAGTAACAATTCAACCTGGAGAGAATTCTTGATCTCCGAGTTATGCAGCCTGCTGAGTAACATTAATCCTTTGGAGGAACCATATTTTGGCCACTTGTATTTACAATCACACACCTTTGGTTGTTACCCAACATTGTATTTGTCTCATATATTCATTTCTTCTTTGTTCATATTGGTAATTAATTTTTAGCATAATTAAACTAGAACAAGCTTCTTAACAAATGCATATTATATAGCATCTTATACTTTTTGAAAACCTATTTTGCATCAGCATGAACATTTGAGTTACAGCCATTGAGACTATGGATTACTATAACCTTTGTATCATATTTTCTCATATAAATCTACTTGATTCAATTTCCTTTGTAGATAAATACTTATACTACTCTTACTACTTATACTTTACAGTAGTTAACAATGTAAAAGCCATTTAGTTGTAAAAGCAAATGATTTAATGTATCCCAACCCATTGCTGGAATGGGTTGGACTGTTTAATTAGATCCAATAAGCAGAAGGACTGTTTCAAGCACCAGTGTTTGCTTTGGCATGGTTTGTACAGTTGGATGCCCTTCCTAATGCTGACCAATTTACAGTGTTGTGCTGGGCGCCGTTTTTTTTTTTGTAACACCAGCACAAGCAAAGTTGCCAAATAACTTGCAAAACAAAGAAAAAAGCATCTTGACTAAGTGGGATTGTAACAGAGAGGGAGATAGTTTATGCCAGGTGTTGGGAGGCTAAAGCATAATAGAGGGACAGGTGTCTTGCTATAAAGATACATGTCTACTCTACATTATATAAGGGTGGGAGTAACTGGAAAGGACATTGGCAGTAGTTGGGGTACACTCTCAAAATACAGGAAGGTGATCTAAGAGAGAATACAGAAGATCAGAAGTGTGGGAGAATCAAGTTCACTAGAGTGTGAGAGGAGAGTGACAAATGAGGGTAGATATGAACAGAGTGAAAGGAATGAGGACGGAGATGTGGTTGATGGTAAATATCAGTGTGGAAATGAAAGAAATAGGAATGGCTCAGAAAGAAGTGCTAAGTAGCAATACAGGAAGGGTAAGGAGAAGTAATGCGATAAACCTGTAGATAAATCAGAAAATAGGGAGATGATGTGTGGAGTGAGAGAATGAGAAGTATAAGAGAGAAAAAGATGTACAGTGACAAAGATGGATGTCAAAGGTACATAGAAGAGGGTTCTGTAGTCTGTGGAAGAGAAGCTTTTGTCAGCAGCAGATAAGAGAGGATGTTAACGATGAAATATGGCAGTCCTAATATAGAACTCAGAGGAGAAGGAAAGATAAGTAGAGGCAGAAAAGGGGCAATTAGTGGAAAGTGGGAAAGGACAAATGTTAAAAGAAGTACTTCCAAGGTGAGGAGGTGGCAACTTGTACCACAAAAGCAGATGGAATATGTGCAGATTCTGCTATCCTAAGATTATAGCAGCTGAACAGTGCTATAATTAGAAGAGTGAGAGGATAGGTGGGGAAGGTTTGATGGGGACAGATTGGGTGCAGAGGCAGGATCCAGTAAATATATTGACATAAACATGACGCATTTAGGATCTTGATTTTGTCATGATCAACAGGTTTTCTTAAGCGCAACAAATTACCAATCATCTCAGCCTTTTGTCATCTCTTCTGAGTCTCAAATTCTTGAGATCAGTTCTCATTACTTCATCTCATGTCTTCCTAGGTTTCCCTCTTCAACAAATTCCATCTACATGTAGTAATTGACAATTCTCTATAGAGCTGCTCTCATCGATATGCATCACAAGACTATACAAGAACAGTCTTCTCTCGTGCACATTATGCTTGATTCATCTTATGCCCAACTTTTCTCTCAACATGCTTGCACTTTTCATACAAACATATTGACACCGCACATCCAACAGAGCATACTAGCTTCATCCCTTTCAAGTCTTCACATTCTCTCTGCATTCAGGGCCTATGTCTTACTACCATGTAACATTGTTGTTTGTACATAAGCTTCATAAAATCTACCTTTCACTTTGATACTTTTTGTTATCACTGAAGGTAATAGCTCATTGAAATTTCTCCATCCTTTTCTTATTCCAACAATGATACATTTAGAATCCCTCTTCCACTACTAATTAAATCACTAAGGTCATGAAACAATCTACAATCTCAAGGAAACAACCTTGAGCATTCAAGAAAATCTATTACCACATTTACCAAATACAAAATCTACTTTCTGTGTTAAACTTCCTGTGATACCACTTTACCTCTGTACTGAGTGCACTATATGGAAGTTCTACCTATATGAAATTTCTATCTTTTCTATATATCAAGCAAGACCATTTTTCTGAAAGGAGTACAGTCCTGTGTGAGAACAAAAAAATTTGATCTTCAGACATACCTGCTTCCCGATACTGAGCAAATACCAAATCACCAGGATCAAGAGCTGCAGCTGACCCAATGTGAGTGCCCTCTTCTCCATAGTTAGTCATGTAGAATGAAATTCTGCCTTGTCTTTGAGAATCATAGAGCACTCGGTCCATAGTGTTCAGCAACGTCATGTCATGGTACATCTTTAACACTGTGTCATCATCCAACTGCAGAAAATAACAAATCAAAAGATAAAAACATTTTTAAAAATTGAACACACAAACCTTGGGAAAAAATAACAAAAAATAATAATTATAAACAACAAATTGTTTAATACAGTTCAAAACAATGTACTTGCTCATGCCATGTAATGATTTTGCAGTAATCCTTCCTGGCACCAGCATTTGAAGATTATACATAACTGACATGCAAAGTATCATTATTTCAACATATTTAGGTCTCTTTAGATTTGGCATTGCTAGGAGCAAACAATTTTTGATTTGGCTGTGTGGTAAGTAGCTTTCTTACCAACCACATGGTTCCAGGTTCCAGCCCCTTGAGCAGTGTCTTCTACTATAGCCTCAGGCTGATCAAAGCCTTCTGAGTGGATTTGGTAGACGGAAACTGAAGGAAGCTTGTCATATACATGTACATATGTGTGTGTGTGTGTGTGTGTGTGTTTGCCCCCCCCCCCTCCATCACTTGACAACCAATTCTGGTGTGTTTACATCCCCGTAACTCAGCAGCTCAGCAAAAGAACTGATAGAATAAGTACTAAGCTTCCAAAGAATAAGTCCTGGGGTCGATTTGCTCGACTGGCCAAGAAGAAAAAACATAAGTTTTTTTTGGATATTTAGTTTGTTTTAACCATTACAATTAATTTTTAAGTAAAAAAATAAAAAATAAAAGAAAGATAAGTGATCTTACTTGGGGATCTTGATCCTTTTGGATAATTTCTCCTTTTTTATTCATTACCCTGTAGACAGGAATACCATCATACATATCAGATCTTAAGAATTCAAGTGCAGGTGTATAGTTTGAGCGGGAGCCAGGAAAAACAGGCCGATCTTCTTCAAAATGATTCAACGCCTGAGATTTTGAAAATAAAAATAAGAGAAGATATAATTTTCTATTTAGGTATCTGTCTATCTCTATGAAAGAAAAAAAAAAACACATCAATTCGCTTAAACCTCTTTTGCCTTTTGTTTCAGTTACTGGACTGCAACCATGCTGGTACACCACCTTGAAGGGTTTAGTTGAACAAATCAACCCCAGTCTTATTTTTATTCTCTTAGTCTCTTTTACTAAACCAGTGAGTTACAAGGATGTAAACGAACCAACAGCAGTTGTTAAGAGGCAATGACACACACATACACACAAACAAGTTTCTTTCAGTTTTCATCAGCCAAATCTACTCACAAGAGCTAGGATGACCAAAGCATATATATTCCTCATCTGGTGTTCTTATAGCTGAATCACTACCAGAACTAGAGAAGTTTCAGGTATGGAAGCAAGGTCTAGAATCGAAGGGCCTTAGGGTTAACCTAGCAAAAACCAAAATCTTAGTAAGTAGGAAGGCAAACAAATCACAAGTCCCTTCAGGTAGATGGCCCTGCTCGATCTGTAGAAAAGGTGTAGGTAATAACTCTGTAAGGTGCACTTGGTCTAAGCTTTGGACACATAAAAGGTGCAATATCAGAGGAAGGTTAACAGGGAAAATAGCTTTTGAGTGTGATAGATGCACACAAAAATGTACAGAAAATAGACTCCATCAACTGCCATGGGGGTAAGCTAGAGGTAGTTGATAGCTTCCGTTATATAGGTGATCAAGTTAATAGTGGAGGCGGATGCTCTGAGAGTGTAGCTGTCAGAATAAGATTAGGTGGGGTAAAGTTTAGAGAGCTCCTGCCTCTGCTGGCAACAAAGGGCTTTTCTCTCAGAATGAAAGGCAGATTGTTTGTGTGTGAACAGCTATGCTACATAGCAGTGAAACATGGGCTGTTGAAAGAAATGAAGCCAGTATGCTTCACTGGATGTGCAATGTCAGTATGCATGTTTGATGGAGTGTAAACATCTTGAGAGAAAAGTTAGGCATAAGATGTATCAGATGTGGTGTGCAAGGGAGATGAATGTACTGGTATAGTCATGTGATGCATATGGACGAGGACAGCTGTGTAAAGAAGTGCCGATCCCTAACTGTGGAGGGAACCTGTGGTAGAGGTAGACCCAGGAAGATATGGGATGAGGTGGTGAAGCATGATCTCCAAACTTTGAGCCTCACAGAGGCAATGACTAGTGACTGAAACCTTTGGCGATATACTGTGGTAGAGAAAACCCATCAAGCCAAGTGAAATCATAGTTGTGGCTGATGCTGGTGTCATGTAACCGGCATCTGTGCAGGTGGCACATAAAAAGCATCTTCCATGTGTTGAACCTCACAGAGGCAAAGTTTTTGAGCTCCTTTTGAGTATTGGGCCTCACAAAGGCAATAAACGAGACCTCTGGCATACCTTTGGCATTATGTTGTGCTTGAGAAGAAGACCCATCAAGCCAAGTAAAATTGCAGTCTTGGCATATAACCAGTGTCATGCAAATGGCACCTGTGCTGGTGGCACGTAAAAGCATCTTTCGAGCATTGAGCCCCACGGAGGCAAGGACCCAGACCATTTGGCATTACGCCATGTTTGAGAAGAAGACTTATCAAGCCAAGTAAAATTGTAGTCATGGCAGATATTGGTGCCATGCAAATGGCACCTGTGCCAGTGGAACATAAAAGTGCTCATTACGCTCTCAGAGCAGTTGGTGTTAGGAAAGGCATCCAGCCATAGAAACCATGCCAAAACAGACTGGAGTATGGTGCAGCCTTCCAACTTGCCGGCCCTGGTCAAACTGACCAGCCCATGCCAGCATGGACAATGGACGTTAAATGATCATGATGATGACCTGGATGGGACAATAGTCCATCACAAGATTACTCATTTTTGCCAGCTGAGTGGATTGGAACAATGTGAAATGAAATGTTTTGTTCAAGAACACAATGCATCGCCTGGTCCAGGAATCAAAATCACAGTTTCATGATCATGAGTCTAACACCCTAACCACTAAGTCACAACACCAGTAATTGAAAGAAAGGCTAAGTTGCTTGGCAAGATTTGAAATCAGAATGTTAAGGACCAGAACTGCAAGGTATTGTCCGATGCTATGAAACTGAATAACTAACCATATGGCAGTTGAAACCTTTCTGTAAACACAGTGTGTTCTCATTGGCAGCTATTAGGCTTACAGTGAAAAGGGCAAACACATATGAAATATTCACCTAGTGATATGAAAAGATCAAAATTTGCAAACTTAGGCTGAAATACGAAATAGATGTAAAAAAAGTACAATGTATGTTTTTATACTCAAGAAGACCCATCCGCCACAGCAGAATTGACACTGGTGATGTCACATAAAAAGCACTTATTCATCTAACAATCCTGGAAAGTGATACAACTTTAGATAAAATGGACTATGCTAAGCTGAAATTCAAAGAACTGTAGAGAAGCCAGTTGCAGAGCTATTTACATCTATATGTATCAAGTGTGCTTTCTGGTTTTCACCTATCAATGTATCAGATTCACAGGGTCCTACACTTAATCCACTTCTATTGTCAGCTTTTACAAATAACTAGCAGTGCCTATGAATTGATAATTCTACAGTATCTTCACCAATAGAATCAACAAAGGAGTTTAACCTTGCTGTAGATATCCTGACCAGATACTTCAACACAAAAGAAAGACTGAAATAACAGATGGTTGGTATTTAAATCAACAAAGAGTACAAAAATAGTGTTCCCCAGACTAAATGGTGAAATAAACTTCAATTAATGCACTGTGTGTAGAATATTGGTTATAAAAATGAAATTCGAAGTTGTTACTATCAACAGTAACTTATAATGGAATGAACAAACAGCTAATTTGAGCAACAAATCCTTGGAATATCATAAAAGTTACAAACAAATTGCATATAAATGAAAAATAAAGGCTCACAGAATCAATGTAGTTGATGAAATTATGACTAAAAAGAAACATAACTTCAATGTTTTACATGGAAACATGTTGCATATTACAAAATACAGATAAATCATACAAAACTGACCAAGAGTTCTAGTATCTCCTCTACATGCACTGTTGATAGAATGGCTGACTTAACAGAAGATCCCTGTATTCACCACCAGATACTAGAACAATCTTCCAGAAGTTGCTGTTGCAATCCTTTTTGTCAACTGATCTCCAAAAGTCAAGAGCTGAATCACTAAATATCTTTGCCACTCCCTCTGAACTACAATAAGCTGTAGATCAATCCATTAAATTTCTTTGAAAGCCAAACACTTAATGATGTTATCATTATTCATAAATGTGTTTATAAAACTTTAAAGCATCCAGGCCAGTTTTGCCATTTACAAACTCTACATCATACCGTGTTACATCTAATTCATAAGACTTTATTCCAGTAAAAGCATTTTATCAGATAAAACAAATTTTGAACCTTATAATTTGGCTATGTGTATGGTGTTTCCCACTGGACTTGGCAGTCCACAATAAGTTATGACTCTGAAACATCTTGATTAATATGAACTAAAATTGATTATTTTTGATATTAACCTTGATGATGAGATTGTTCTTATTTTGCTAACTAATGGCACACACACACATTGGTTGGTGAATTGTTAAAAGGATTTGATTATGGAATCAAAATTCAGTACTTCAAACTCAGTTGTTAGTAATAATTAGTATAGCTGCAAGATATACTTCTGTATCATGGAGGATTACATGGCGAAAGATCATTAATAAAATGAAAATTACTAATTTGTATTACAAAATATATGTGGCTTAATATTCCCCATGTATGTAACAACTAGAATGAGAATTAAAAGTCCTGGTAGCAAGATATGCAATGCCAGTGGCCAGATATGAATCTTTAACTTCTTGATTGGCTGTCCAAGTCAACTAGGATATCCAAACTATCATATATAATATGTAACCCATTATAAAACAAAAACTAGTGATTTATTAGCTGTGAATAATAAAAACCATTGTAAAAGACTGGATGACCAAATATATGGAATAAAGAAAAGTAGATGCAAGAACATTTTTTTAAACTCTTATAATTGATACTCAAAACCAATCCTTTTGTTTTTTAACATTAACCCTTCAGCATTTAAACCAGCCATATCCACTCAGAATATTCTGTTTTATGTTCACACCAGCAAGATTTGGCATCTCACATCTACCCTACAATATCATGCTAAAAATAAACAATCACATTATTGAAATATCAAAGCTATGAGATAATGCATGATTAATTCAAAACAATGTAGATAAATAAACATCATATTTGATAGGATAATCTGAATGTGAAAGGGTTAAGCGTGATGAAACACAGAAACAAAAATTGTTATGCTCAGAAAATTTACAGATGTTCAGAAAATAATGGGTTACATTTCTAAAATTTAGCTTACAGTATATAAAAAAAGAAATTCATTTGTTTAAAGTCTTTGGCAAAATAATAGAAGATACTGATGAAATTGGGACAGTTATTAAAAATACTGCTTAAATTCTCTAAATGTTTGGCAGTATCCAAGATAAGCCTTTTAAGTGAAAGATAAAGCACATCCTTGTAAACTGACTCAAATATCAGGCTGACTATTAACCAGAGCACTTGAACTTTCCTTGAATATATAACATTAACTCTACACATCCTTCATACAAGCTTTCACACTCCTAACTGACACTAATTCTGTTTTAATTTCCATAGACCTATTGTTCTGCCAAAGCTGCTTTATTATAAATTTGAGGTGTTCATTTTTGTGAATCCTTAGTGGTTAATAAAGAAATCATTACTATTATTATGAGTAAGGCAGCAAGCTGGCAGAATCACTGAGTAAAATGCTTAGTGGCATTTTGTCTTTTGGGGGGTCAATAAAATAATACCAGTTGAGCACTGGGGTCGATATACTTGACTTATCCATTTCCTCAAAATTACTGGCCTTGTGTCAAAATTTGAAACCATTATTATTATTATTAGTTTTTCTGCTATTAATTTCGTTACCATGTTTTGCCAACTGGAACTGCTAAGGAATTTATGGCTAACATCATATGGGTATTTAGCTCAGATTTCAGAACTGCTCAAACTCTCCTATAACATTTCTTCCTGATCTTCTCTTTCATGCGTCATCGGCGTTGGTGTCATTTTTATTATTAAAGGCAGGAAGCTGGCAGAATCATTAGAACATTGGAAGAAGTGCTTTGTGACATTTCATCCATCTTTTATGTTCTAAGTTCAAATTCAGCCAAGGTCAACTTTGTCTTTTATACTTTCAGGGTCAATAAATTAAGTACCACTGAAACACTGGGGATTGATATAATCAACTAGTTCCCTCCTCCAAAATTTCAGGCCTTGTTCCTTTAGTAAAAAAGGATTATTATTGTTATTAAAGGCAGGAAGCTGGCAGAATCATTAGAACATTGGAAGAAGTGCTTAGTGACATTTCATCCATCTTTTATGTTCTAAGTTCAAATTCTGCCAAGGTCAACTTTGCCTTTAATCCTTTCAGAGTTGATAAAATAAGTACCAGTTGAGTACTGGGGTCAATATAATCAACTAGCCCCTTCCTCCAAAATTTCAGGCCTTGTGTCTATAAAAGAAAGGATTATTATTATAAAGGCAGTGAGCTGGCAGAATTGTTAGCATGCCAGCATTTCTTCCTGCTTTATGTTTTCATTCAAGTTTCACCGAGGTTGACTTTACCTTTCATCCTTTCAGACACATTAAATAAAATAAGTACCAGTTGTGTGCTGGGGCTGAAGTAATCAACTTGCCTCTCCCCCAAAATTTCTGGCCTTGTGCCAATAGTCGAAAGAATTGTTATATTTTTATTAGGACAGTGAATTTTAGAATCAATATTTTTCCAGTTTTTCACATTCCAAGTTGAAATCCAGACAAGGTCAACCTTACTTTTCATCTCTCCAGAGTCAATAAAATAAAGTACCAGCCAAGTACAAAGGGAGTTGACATTTCTGTCCATGTCCCTAAATCAGAAACACTTATTATACACCTCTGTCATATAGCATAGAGTTTAAGTAAAAAAAATTAATATATTCCAACAAAGCATTTAATCATGTTAATGCATTGTGAGTAATTAAAACAAAAAGAGTAGTCCAAATACACATAGATATGTCTAACCTACATACTGATATAGATATGTAAATTCTGTAGCTTGATATATTCCTTAATTAGCCCTTTAGCATTCAGATTACTGTCAGATGTAATGCTTATTTATTCACATTGTTTTGCATTCTTTTACTTGTTTCAGTCAT
>NC_043007.1:63588193-63662134 GCF_006345805.1 Octopus sinensis | reverse complement strand
TATATATTAAATATATAAATATATATATATATATAAATATATATATATATAAAATAATATATATATATAAATATATATATAATTATATATATATAAATATTATATATATAAATATATATATTCAATATATAATATATATATATAAATATATATCTATATAAAACTATATATATATAAATTATATATATATATATATAAATATAATCATAATAAATATATATATAATATATAAATATATATACATATATATATAAATATATATAATATATATATATAATAAATTATATATAATATATATATATAAATATATATAAATATATAATATATAAAATATATATAAATATATATATTATATATAAATATAATATTAAATATATATATATATTATATAAATATTATATATAAATAATATATATCAATATATATATCTATATATAAATATATATATATATTATATAATAAATATATATATATAAATATATATAAAAATATATAATATATATATAAATATATATATATATATATATAATATATATATAATATATATATATAAAATATATAAATATATATATATAAATAATATATATATATAATATATAAATATATATATATATATATATCCATATAATAATAAAATATATATATTAAATATAAATATAATATAAATATATCTATATATATATATAAATATATATATATATTAAATATATACCTATATATATATATATAATATATAAATATAATATATATTAAATATATAAAATATATATTAATATATAAATATATATATATATTATATATAAATATATCATATATATATATAAGAATATCTATATAATATATAAATATATATATATATATATAATATATATATATAATATAATATATATATATATATATGATATATAATATATATATATTATATAAAAATATATATATATAAATATATATATATATATATATATATATATATAAATATATATATATATATAAATATATAATATATATATATAAATATAATATATATATCTATATATAAATATATATATATATTATATTATATATTATCTAATATATATATATATATATATATATAAAATAATTATATAATATATAAATATAAATATTATATTATATATATATATAAATATATATATATATAATATATATTATATATATATAAAATATATATATATATATATAATATATATAATAATATAATATATATATATAAATAATAATATATATATATATATAAATAAATATATATTATCATATATAAATATAATATATATAATATAATATATTTATATATATATAATATATATATATAAATATAATATATATATTATATATAAATAATATTATATATATATATATAAAATATCTATATATAAATATATATATATAAAATTATATTATATATATATATAAATATATATATCTAAAAATATATATATATAAATATAGATATATAAATATATAATATAAATATATATTATATTATATATATATAAATATATATATATATTATATATATATATATATATATATATATAATATATATATATATATATATATATATATATATATATATATATATAACAAACAAAGAAAATGGAATAATTTGCTATTATTTATTCTCCATTAAATGTGTTCCTTTGCTAATAGGAATTACAAAGGTTTACACATTATATAGATATATAAAGAATATCTAAGAGGAGAATAAATAATAACAAATTATTTCCATTTTCCAGTTTTGTTATTCAACAACACTGCAAATAATATTTCCATAATTCTCCATTTTAATGTGTTCAATTTACATACAACAGTAACTATGGATACATACTGATTATAATAATGGAATAAGCAGATACAGCTGGGATTTACCCTAACTACCTATATAAAATTATACATATACACACACACACAATGGACTTTTATCAGTTTCTGTCTACAAAAGCCATTCACAAAGCTTTAATTAGCCTGAGACTATAGTGGAAGACATTTGCCCGAGGTGCCACACACTGATATTGAACCTGAAACCATGTGGTTGGGAAGCAAGCTTCTTACCACACAGCCACACCTGCACCTATAATTAATCATGCATTATTTGTAGCCTTGAGATTTTAATGATGTAATTGTTTGTTTTTAGAATGATATTATAGGGTAGATGTGAGAGGCTGGAGCTGGCCAGTTTGCACATAAAATAGGTGGAATATTTGGGTCAAATCTGGCTGGTTTAAATGCTAAAGAGTTAAAGTAATATCATCATCTTTTCTTCTCCTCATACGTAATGCACCAATGTAAGAAAAAAGTTGCTTTTATTCAAATAGTAAAGGAAACTACTTCACACACCAATGGTTATTGTTGTTAACTCCAGGTTAGCCATGAGTAAGTAGACTTACAATGAAAAACATTCCAGCTATGACCATTCTAAGTTCATGTTATTGTTGCTGGTGGTTGTGTTGGTACTGAAGGTGTGTGTGTACATATGTTTGTGTATGTATATGTATGCATGTATTATGATTATAATTTCTCAAATTAACTCAGCCTTTGGGATAAGAAGAAAGCAAGATTTTTAAATCGTTAAAATTTATCCAAGTTTCTGAAAGAGTAAAATTACAGACATATTCTAGAATAAACAGTAATACTTTACAATTTCTGTAAGTGTGAAATTCCATAACTGGAGATATAACTGTAATGCAGCAGATGTTTTTATATACATACATATACACATTTTTACATATACAGTTGAGTAAACGAGTGCTAATTGAGCCAAGTGGAAGGAATCCACTGAAGAGGAAGACCAAAGAAAATATGGGAAGAAATGGTGAAAGATGATTCAATAGGTTGATCCTTAGAAACAGAATAAGAAAAGATTGCAGCAACGGGCAAGAGCCTGTACTAGAAGAAGACCTGCACAACCCATTTAAACATGAGAAGTAAAATGATGAACATTAAGAGACAATACTGTAGTTAACATTTATTAAATAAATATCAGTAAAACAAGAAAATATAATGGTAAAAAGATATAACATTACTTAAATATGGAGGATAAAAAGCTTACTGAACATGAATAGCATTGACTTTCCTATTCATGAATAATAATTCACTCCAGCTGATGTAATTCTTTTGTTATATTTCTAATTAGACCTAAATTTACATATACTAGTGTATTGACATAAGGGGGCTGTGTGGTAAGAAATTTGCATCCCAACTGCATAATTCCAGGTTTGATCCCACTACAAGGTATCTTGGACAAATGTCTTCTACTATAGACCTGGGCTAACCAAAGCCTTGTGAGTGTATTTGGTAGACAGAAGCTGAAAGCTCATTGTGTGTGTGTGTGCGTGCATTTGTGTTTGTCCTCCACCCAACCATTTGGTTATTGGTGTTGGTTTATTTACATCCCTGTAACTCAGTGGTTTGCCAAAGATACTAATGGAATAAGTATGAGGCTTTAAAAAATAAGTACTTGGATTTGTTCAAGTAAACCCTTCGAGATGGTGCCCCAGCTTGGCCACAGTCCAATGATTGAAACAAGTAAAAGATACCTAGTTGCTGCGACACAGATTACACAAACCTTCGATATGTATTCAGTTTAATGACTACCTTCAATCAACAGATCAGTATTCCAAATATATTCAACCTCTTTATAGTTGAGGCCTACACTGTGCACTCAGGATATGTTATGCTTTTTTAACTCTGCAGCCCCGCTGCTTTTGGACTGTTTGTTGTAGCAAACCTATTATTAAAGGCATTCCAACCATGACCATCCTGTCCATTTTCTAGGCACAATGTATTCAGAACCATATTATCTAACAAGTGCATTTTTCTCTAAGATGGTAGAAAGTCATTTCAGAGAGATTTGGATGCTATTTCCAGGATATTGAACAACCAAGTATAGGCCTCTTCGATTGTTCATTTGTATGATTAAGTTCTTGTGGTGATTACAAAGGATATGGGCAAAGTGAACTCAGACCAAGTAACAGCTGCTGTTCCTATACACTTGCTGTGCATCCCATTACTGTATTTAGAGCAAATGAAGTAATGAATGTTGTTACTATTTGTGTTTATATATGCTTTATATATCTTCCAGACTGAGTGGGAGCATAAAACAAAAACATATTGTAAAATTCAGTTGATCTATTTTGGGAAATGGGTGCCAAATCTGCTGGGAGTGTTAACTACAAAAGATTAGAGTTCTACACAAAAAGGAACGATTATCTCTAATCCGTTTAATGCTTTGGGGTATAGGGCTAAAAATCTATTTTAAAGTTGAAATAGTATCATAGCTTTGTGACTCATATTCAAACTGAAAGCAAGCCAGACGATCTTACTCAATAAGGCCTCATGGGCTTAAATTGGTTTTTGCTAGGTTAACTCTAAGGCCCTTTGATTCTAGACCTTGCTTCCATATTTGAAACTTCTTCTCTAGCTCTGGTAATGATTCATGACAGCAATATTTTGTCTGTCTGTGTCTGTATGTAAGTATATACACAAACACACATTTCTCAACAGGATTGTTAGAGTCACTTAGTTAACTTATTAAGATACATCATCATTATCACTGTCATTTAACATCTGCTTTCTATGCTGGCATGGGTTGGACAGTTTGACTGAGAACTGGCAAGCCAGGAGCTGCACCAGGCTATCTGATTTGGCAAGGTTTCTACAGTTGGATGCCCTTCCTAATGTCAACCACGCCAAGAGTATAGTGGGTGCTTTTTACATGCCATTGGCATGGGAGCCAGTCAGGCAGCACTAGCCACAATCAAATTGTGCTCTTTACATGTCATCAGCATGGGTGCCAGTTAGGCAGCACTGGTATCAACCATGCTCAAATGATACTTTTTACATGCCAGTGGCATGCATGCCAGTCAGGCAGTACTGGCATTAGCCAAACTATTAAGAATAAAAAAATTTATTTTCAAATGTGTTAACTTTATAAATTAATTAAATGTTTTTAATGATCATGTTGGGAAATTCATGTGTTTACCTCTTTACATATATATGTATCATTATACAGAGAAAACAAAGAATGAGGGAGAGAGAGAAGAGATGGGAAAAACAGAAAAAAAAGAGATTCATATTTTTTGTTCCAATATTATAATAAGCTACTTCTTAAAATGTCTACCTATCTTAACCATTTATCTATCATTGTCTTTACCTCAAGCTTTCACCCAATAACAAGTAATCTAGACAACCTACACAGGAACATCCAAGTTTCCTTCATTCTATCATTTCAGAAAATAGCGAAATGATTATTTTCTTACAGTCCTTTTTAGATTCCTCAACTGTTTCACAAATTTAGAGATTTACATCAGAAGATAGTAATGTGCTCCATGAAAGTGGATGATGTTAAAAACTTAAATGTATTTTGATCTATTAAATATTCCTTTTACTGTTTTACCTTTTCTTACTTAATTCTTCTGGCACATATAAAGCTATATTTCAATGAAGCAAAGTATTATGTATTCCAGGGTCATGCATTAAGTAATAATGCCAAAAAGTTCAAATTCATAAAAACATTCATTTGATAAAGAGAGAAAACTTTTTTTATTAGTCACCGTAATTAATCCTTTTAAAGGTAATAAAGTTGAAATAAGGTTAAAAAGAATGAAATTTCACTAAAAAGAATTTGTTTTTTGAATAGATGCTGAAAGAATAAATTCATTGACATATTTTTATGTATTGATTAAACCTAAATTTGACATATATATTTCTACTAGTTTTTAGTAGAGCTGTTGTATTTGACTACCACTTTGGAGCTATTTTTAACATTCCCAATGGCTTGTCCTACCCTTCAATGTTGAAAATTATTTGACATAAGTGTTTCTAGCTATATAGCTTTATAGTTTCTCTGTAAGCCAAATTTCCAACTTCAAGGTACTTTTACTAATATTAGTTATTGGCGATCAATACCAACCACTAATATTGGTTATTTGCATTTTTTTTCCGATTCATGAAGCAGGCCTCTCTCAGAATAGAATTATTTATTACCAACCAATTGTAAGTGTATTTACTTACGGTTTTAATTCTTTGCAACTATTGTTTAGGAATTTTAAATTTACCATCGAAAGTAAGGACTTTTTCTCGCTAATCTTTTCACTATATGTAAATGTACAGTATGCTAGCCATTTCTCAATAATATTTTAATACATATCTTTCATGTATCATTTAGATTTGTTGTTAACTGTTATGTAAATATTTATCTGAGGTTAAATGTATTGAATCATTTTCTTTTGCTGCAGTGTTGCTGGATCTTTTTGAAGTTGTTTGTAGAGTTCTTTTGTCATAGCCTAATTGAGCTGCTTTTTTCCTGTTTCAAGTAAATATAATATTTTGATTATGTTATAATGTGGATCCTTGTCCACTTGTATGTTGTTGTTGGCACTGTAATATTCTTGTGCCACTATTATGTTGTGGCAGTTTTCCGCATTCTATTATCTTTGATTCATCTACCATGCTATTGCTGATAGCTCTTCAAGACAATGACTTTCAAATGTCTACCTTGATGGTAACTCGAACTCGTATATACCATGTAACTGACTCCAACTGAGAACTTATACAACAATTCTACTACTATTGACCTCCTACAACGACTGATTATCTGACTTTATAGTGGCTGAATCATACCACTTTGTCACGTGAGAAGGGGAGTACCATTTTCATTACATTTCCCTTTATAGGTTTTTTTTTTTCCTTTGGGAAGTAAGTAATTTTATTTTACTTTATTCACCCTTCTTCCCTTTTTATGGTTTTCTTTTTTCCAACTTAATATATTTTCTAGTCGAGAGATTACTGTAATAGTTTTTTTAGAAATTGTTTTAATAATACTCATATGTCATTCAGTAATGAAAACTAGATTGAACTCCCCAAGTTTATGGATTTATTAACAATAATAAAATTAAAATAGGGTTAAAATCTGTCAATAAAGTTGAAAAATAGGGATAAAACGTAATGAAAATATAAGTAAAATCAAGTAATTTTTAAGGTTAAAAAAATTGCCCTAATAATTTCTTATATTGGGACAAGGCTCCAGAATTATATGGAGAGATATAATTGAGTGAATCGAATGCTAACATACCATGGTTATTTATAAATCAACAACTGATGAATGTGATCTTGCAATGTAAAGAGATTATGCCTTCAATAACTTTCAGACAATTTATCTACCTAATAAATAATATTAGTAACAGCAGCAGCAGTCCATCTATAGTGAGATAGTATAGTTCCAAAGGCAATAGACTTCTGAAAGGTCTGTCTACTAAACAAATCAACTTTATTAACAATCCCGTTTTCCCCATTTTCATCTCTCAACTGAAAGAAAGGTATACATTTTACAATGCAACCTTTTAAAAATTTGAACATATCTCTCAGATCCTTAGTAACACTTGAGTGGATCCAATGTGGAAACCACTGATATAGTTACATAATTGAAACACAAAACCATAATATTTATAATTGTGGAAGGATACAAACTCGGTATGAAAAGAAACAACTACACGAATAATTACAAAAATATATAAATGTAATATATACTATGAATATATTAAAATGAACACAATATCTGGTATGATAAAATGGCTCGGTGACAAAAACAATTTCTTGCATCTTTCTGTTTGTTCAGAAAAATTACAAAAAATAGTTGTAATATGGCCAGGGGTCACTATACTGACCCCTGACCTAATTGCCCTTATAAGTAACGCTAGTGAGTTAAAAAAAACAAAAAAAACTCTTGTGCGAGATGCACTTTGGCTGAGAACACACAAATGCAATTTGAACATCAATTATTTTTATTATTCACGACTAACACCAGTATTTCAAACACCACCATCGCTCAATCACCCAGTATAAGAGCCTGGAAGAAGGGCAGAACTAGTAAGGTTGTAATCATTAAAATCTAAGAATCAGTCAGCCCCAAACCCTCCTTTTTTTTTTAAATAGTGATCACTGTTGAGTTGAGGCATAAGCTTGAAGGCACAGTTCTTGGGGTCTTATGTTACTGGATATTGGATGGTTTCCATGTTGAAGCTCCTAGGAGCTTGTTCACAGGTCCTTTTCCACTAGTACAATTAATTTGTTATGTGTGGTACAACACTTGGACAGTTGTAGCTAATAGTAATAGACAGGGTCAAATTTTGCAGGAAGCTCCCTCCAGTGTGCGTCAAGGCATGGACTGATGGAGCTGTGACCACACTGTTTGGCAGACTGTTCCAGGTGGCAGTCACACGCTGTACAAAAAAGCAGCTTCTAATGTTGAGCTTGCAGTGTGATCTTTCCAATTTCAGGCTGTGTCCTCTCGTATTTCTGCCTTGGAAGTAGTTGAATTGGGGGCGGTTGGTCAGGTACAGGTCATGCATATATTTATACATGTTGATCATATCCCCCTGAGACAGCGATGTTTGAGACCAGGCAGGTTTAGTGCAGCCAAGCACTCTGGGTGTGGCTTTTCTTTCAAGGATGCAATGAGTTTGGTGGCACACCGCTGAACATCCTCCAACTCGCAACACATTGCCTTATGCCAGGGTTGCCAAACTGTGTGTCCATATTCAAGAATCAAGCGAAGTAGAGACTTGTACAGCTGGACGAAGACAACAGGGGTAATGAAGTCAAATGATCATTAGATGACTCCAAGGATTCAATTTGCTTTTTTTATGTGGTTCCTGAAGGTCAGCCCATTGTCAATCAAGACACCAAGGTTTCCCACGACCTCACTTTTTGCTAGCTCCACCACAGTCCGTTTTCCCTGTGCAACCTGGCCTCTCATGAAGTATTTCCTGTCCGTCTTCAGGTTCCCCACTCTCAAGATGGAACACTTCTCAGAATGGAACTGCATTTGCCAGTTCACCAAACACTTGTGAAGGCGATCAGGTCATCTTGCAGCATTGCCATGGTCACATCAACGTCATTCCTTGCAAAGATCTTTGTGTCATCAGTAAATAACCTGACATGGTTCTGGACATGCCGAGGCAAATCGTTTATATACATGAGAAACAGTACTGGGCCAATGACACTGCCTTGTGGAATGCCACTTGTCACCTCTCCACTCTCTGACTTCATGCCGTTGACACAGACTTGTTATGACCAGTAGCTCAAGAAATCCTAGATCCACTGAAGGACATTTCCCTTGATACCATGAGCTTCTACTTCGGTTACAAGCCTACGATGTGGGACGTCGAACACTTTCATGTAATTCATGTAGATCACATTGACTCCTCCCCCTACATCTAAGGTCTCTGTCAAGATGTTAAGAATGTCAAGCAGTTGTGTCACACATTATCTCTCCTTTGTGAACCCATGCTGTTCTTGGTTGATGATGTCGTTTCGCCACAGGTGTTCAATGATGTGCTCACAAACAAGCACCTCCATCACCTTGCACAATATGCAGATCAAGCTTACTGGCCTGTAATTGTTGACTGCAAAACGGCTCCCTTTCTTGAATATGGGGATGACGTTAGCAGTTCTCCACTCGTCTGGGATTTTGCTTGTCTCCATTGATTTTCTGTAGACAATTGTGATTGGCAGAGCAAGTACATCCAGAAGTACACAAAATGTGTTGGTTTTGGCAAATCACTGTTCAAGGCAATCAGAGCAGAAGCAAACCAAAGGGAACAGGAATCTGACCTCCATTGGTATTGTTCCAAACTGTGCAACAAGCAAGCCAGAAAGTTCCTCCTTAGATTTGACATAATGGAGGATAGAATGGACTCTCTTGAGAGTGAAATGAAGGAAACGAAGAACAGACTTCAAAAGATTGAAGCGGGAGAATTCCCACCCAAGATGGCAGAAGCAGTGAAGACATTATCAGTGGTAGGATTTGCAGCAAAATCAAACATCGGGAGCAGAAATTAGTAAAAATGACATTGAGAAATTGATGAAGGAGAAAGCTAGAGAGCAAAGAAAGGAGTCAGAAGACAGAGCACGAAGGAGCAAAAATTTGGTCATATTTGGACTGGATGAACCAACTATGGAAGATAAAGAGAAAAGAAAACAGGAAGATGGTGGCATTGTAAAGAGGTTCATGAAAGAGACTGACTGCTTGGATAGCCTGCACGACCCAAAAGATGTCCGCAGACTTGGAAACCTCGTAGTAGCAAAAACAAAAGCAAAGAATCCTAGACCACAGAGGCTTTCGCTCTTCAACCAATACTACAGGGGTGAAGTTCTCCAAGCTTTCTGGAAAGTTAAGAAAGCAGCAAAAAAAAAAAAAACAACAAAAGATGAAGAGGATGAATCCAAGCTGATCAGAAATGTCAGTGCGAGAAAAGACATCACACCCTCAGAGAGGAGAGAGGGAGAAGCACTCTTCAAGGATCTCAAAGAGAAACAAGATCAGGTCAAGCAGCCGGAGGACGACACAACGAAGCGGGTGCGCAGAAATGGCAAAGTGGTGAACATCGGGAAATATAGAAAGCTACCACGAGAGGAGGAGGGCAATTAGGCAGAATAAACGATCTATGTATGCTGTGGTTTTCTGTCAATAAATACTACACGGCACCAGCGCATTGCTTTGCTAGGAGGGGGAGGGGGATTTTCGATTTCGCAAAAATCTCATCATTCAGGACCAATTTCCAAATAGATTGACAAGATTTTGTTCGATTACAAGATACTCATAATTTTTTTTTTCATCTATGTAACTAATATGTAAATGCATTCGTAAACTAAGAAAATAATTATAAAGTTTAGAGGCGATTAAAAGGATTCACGCTTGAATAAGTACCCCCAATAAGATACAAATAAATAGTAAGGGCCTGCACAGCCCTAATCAGCCTAAACTGCACTGTTTAGATTAGTTTATCTCTGAAGGCGACACCAAGCTTCAGCAATATAAAGGATACTGTAAAATTCACGTCTTGCACGTTATTATTTAGCTCCAGTCCAGCCCTGGTGAAGCAGACTAATATCAAAGGTGTTCCAGCCATGATCACTCTGCCTTTTTTTTGCAGTTTATGGCTATACCCCTCATTATGTCCTTGCTTGATTTATGGTAGTAGAGTGTAATCAGATGGCCGGTCGAATAACTACGTAAAAGTCACTGGGTTAGATGGAGAGGTGTTAGATGAAGAGGTGTTCAAGGTGAAAACCTCGACTTTAACTATCTCGGTCACAAAAACAAACTCATTAATATTACATACACGTCACACATATATATATAAATGAAAGAATTGTTACAATAAACAAAAACTAAGGTCTTCATGTTGCTTAGTGCTTTGTTTAAATGTCAGCGGCGTTGACCACTTAACCTTTTCTTTGTTTTGTAAATGGTAAGTTGTCAGCCGAGGTCATTAAATTAATTCTATAGCTCCCTTTGTCCCATACAAAAAACATTTTTCTTCACACATAAACCATCAATAGAGAGCAGTTTCCTTAGCTATGAGAAACTTGTTTACATTCGTATAAATAATAATACTTACAGGTGAAACACTAATATGGCGTGACGCTTGTAAAGGTACTTTAACATTCTGGTATTTCGACAATCTGAAACAAGTCTGAAGGAATTTTCTGCCAAAGTAGCTAGTCATGATGGAAGCGTTCAATGTATCCTTATTTTTCCCCCTGAGGTGTTTTACTTTCTTCGCTGTTTCTCAATGCTGCTTTACAAAAACAAAACAACAACATCTACAGGACGAGATCATTTACAGTACACTAAATATGTACAGAACTGTGTGTTTCATAGAATATGTGTAGCTATGACGTTTTACACTAGTTATACAATAAATTTGTGTGTGTGCAAATTTAAGCAAAATTCGTGATGTAGTACTCATACGCATACAGATTCTGACTGGAAAAGAAATTCGGCATCATAGTTGGGGAAAAAAGAAAAGAAAAAAAAAAGAGATGAAAAATATTGTATTTCTGCGGCATGGGAAATTGTTATAGAGAGTACTTTCTCCAGGGTTGAGTTGCTATTGAAGAAAAAGAAAACGAACCTATTCGTTCTCGAAGAGAGATGGTTGTTTTGTTTTATCGAAGGAAAAGAAGGATTGCCCGCGCGTGGTTTGGTAAACTGTTTCAGGGGCAACCGTAACCAGGATTTATTTTCACAGCGAACCACAGTTCCATGCTTCTATTATCCTTCGCAGTTTGCTGGCGGTCAATGCCTTCCTTAAAAGAGAATTTCTGATCCAAACGAACACTTGAAAACAGGATTCTTGCCCCATTCGTTCCTTGCCTTTAAGAAGGATTTGCCTTGAACGTGTATATATATATATATATATAGATAGTATACACACCCTGACTCAAACGTTACAAATATACATGCTGATGTACATATATATAAGCAGGGAAAATAATTTTGCTGTGTTCTTTAATTTATACTTCTTCCTTTTTGGTGTATCTTACTTAAAGATATTCTTTTGATATTTCCTTCTTTGGTTCTGTAATATTAACGGAGGTTGTTGTCATTGGAAGCGAATTGCAAAACAGATAACCATTATTATTACTATATTACTATTAAGGCAACTTACTTGAAAAATCTCTGTTATTATTTTTTTCGTTTCCTTCTTTACAAACTTTATTGCATTTCATCTCACTAACGAAATATTTTTAATATCGAAAGAATTAGAATTTTAAAAAAAACCACCTTTTTGTGTAAAAGAACCCCGAAAGACGACGAACTTCCTGGTTTGACTCTTGTTCCAAATACTATTGCTTTATTCAATGCATGGATTTCACTTTAACAAAACCATTCTAGTCAATTATATATCGGAACAATGTTTAGAATATGAGTACCTCCAATCTATTTGTACACGTGTGAGTACACACATTTATTTGTATGTAAGTTCTCAACTTCAAAAGCTATATACATATGTATAATTCCAATATATATCATTATATGTGGGTGTGTAGATAACATACGAATGTGTATGTAGAATAACTAGCCCATTGGTCTGAAAACCTGTCTTCAAAGTACTATTTGCTTGGATCCTTTGTCTGAATTAGCTAAACTATGGCTCAGGAACCTGTCGTCCTGAACGTTTACGATATGGTAAGTAATCAATAGTTTATTATTTAGCAAAAACTAAGTTTCTATTTTATTGTTACATATTTCCTTTCATTTTAGTTCTCCTTTTTCCATTGCTCTGTTCCATATGTGTTTTTATCGGAAATAAAGAGAGATTGAGCATAGATAGTTGTGCGGAGAGAATTAAGAGTTAAGCGAGTTTTATAATCTTTTTCCCTATTCGCTTACAATGTTATGTTTTGTACTTCTTCCCAACTATGTATCTCTTTCGTAACAACCACCTTGCTGTTATTTATTCGCAATTTCCAGCAAAGTTTCTTCTCCATCATAAATTTAGGAATTAAGTTGTCTAATTACATCTATTATTAGTATTTATGTGTGTGTGTATATATATATATATATATATAACAATTTTCTAAGAAGGTTCGGATGGAAGGGTTAACTAGATTATTCTTGAATGTATGCCTCCATTGACGGGGGAGTTGGGAAGAATATAGATATCCCAACATACAAGCACTGTTCGTGTATCTAAAAACTACTTGAAACTCTTGTCAGCTGTCGTCCTTTCCGGACTATGAACCATTCGTAACTCATTTGTTTCATGTTCTTTCCACCCCCCACTTTTTTTTAATAACAAATCTCCCATTTTCAGTATTAGCTTAGTTTTACCTCCTTTTATGCCTGATTCTGAATTTGGCAATCTTTACATGGATATTGAAAAATGCTACTACCATATGCGTATCTTTAGTGTGTGTGTCTATGCGCGCGCACGTGTGTATATGTGTGTGTGTGTGTATTTATACGTTTGTATAAATATATAAGTACACTTGTGTGTGCGTGAGAATATATGTAATTATGTTTATGTGCGTGTGTCTAATGTATATATAATGTATGAATATAACTTTGTGTGTATGCACGTATATAAATATACGTGTGTATATATGTGCATGTGGACATATTTATATATACATATATGCTCGTGTATATGCATGTACATGCACGTATTTATGCATGTATATGCACGTATCCATGCGTGCATATATGCATACATATGCTTATATATATACTTATGCTTATGTGTGTGTGTATACATATACTTGTGCCTAATAATGTATGTATATAGATGTGTAACACGTACATGTATCTGTATGTATATGTCTTTATATATGTATATGTACGTGTATATATATATATATATATGCATGCATGTGTGTGTGTATGGATATGTATGTGCATGTATATATGTGTATATATACGTATGTGGGTATATACATGTATATGTATGTAAGTATATACGTGTATATGTGTTTATATACACATGATGTATGTATGTGCATATATACATGTATATGTATGTGTGTACATATATGTATGTCTGTATGAGTATATACGTGTATATATGAGTATATACATGTATATATATATATATATATATATGTACGAGTATATACGTGTATATGTATGTATGTGTGTACATATATGTATGTCTGTATGAGTATATACGTGTATATATGAGTATATATATATATATATGTACGAGTATATACGTGTATATGTATGTATGTGTGTATATACATATGTGTGTACATACATGAATATGTGAGTATATATGTGTATATGTATGTGAGTATATAGATGTATATATATAAGTATATACATGTATATATATGTGAGTATATAAGTGTATATGTATGTATCTGTATGTGTGTGCATGTATCTGTATGTATGTGTGAATATGGATGTGTCTGTGTATGTGTGTATATATACATGCATCTGTATATTTATGTGTATATACATGCATCTGTATATTTGTGTATATATACATGTACATGTGTGTGTACACATGTACATGTATGCACACACATACATGTATATACACACAAATATACAGATGCATGTATATATATATTATATATGTTTGTGTATGTTTGTGTGCTTTTGTGTATGTATGTGTATATTTGTGTGTATACATGTGTATGTTTGTGCCTGTGTGTATCTATGTATATATATGTGTACATGTATATAAGTGTATATATATGTGTATGTATATGTGTGCATATATATATATGTGTGTGTATGTGTATATATATGTGTGTATATGTATATACATATGTGTCTATATATGTATATATATTCTTTCATTTGTTTCAGTCATTTGACTGTGGCCATGCAAGAGCACTGCCTTTAGTTGAGCAAATCGACCCCAGGACTTATTCTTTGTAAGCCTAGTACATATTCTATCGCTCTCTTTTGCCGAACCGATAAATTATGGGGACATAAACACGCCAGCATCGGTTGTCAAGCGATGTTGGGGGGACAAGCACCGAAACACAAACATATACAAAGACATACATATATGTGAGTGTGGTGGGTGATTTTTACGTGCCACCGGCACAGGTGCCAGTCGGGGCTGGCAAACGGCCACGGTCAGATGGTAATTTTTACGTGCCACCGGCACAGGTTCCAGACGGGGCTGGCAAACGGCCACGGTCAGATGGTGCTTTTTTGTGCCACCGGCATAGGTGCCAGATGGGGCTGGCAAATGGCCACAGTCGGATGGTTCTTTTTACGTGCCACCGGCACGGGGGCCAGGCGAGGCTGGCAATGGCCACGATCGGATGGTTCTTTTTACGTGCCACCGGTACGGGAGCCAGGCAAGGCTGGCAACGGCCATTATCGGATGGTGCTTTTTACGTGCCACCGGCACGGAGGCCCGTTGGGGCACTGCTGGCAATGACCACGTTCGGATGGTTTGCTTACGTGCCACTGGCACTGGTATCACAGCTACAACTTCCATTGATGTTGATCGATTTCGATTTTGATTCTGATTTTCACTTGCCTCAACAGGTCTTCACAAGTAGAGTGTTGTGTCCCAAGAAGGAAAGGTATACATAAGTGGACTGGCTACATCCCAGGTAGAGGCCATGGGTTATGGTCTCACTTGATCTGCCGGGTCTTCTCATGCACAGCATACTTCCATAGGTCTCGGTCTCTAGTCATTTCCTCGGTGAGACCTAAAGTTCGATGGTCGTGCTTCACCACCTCGTCCCAGATTTTCCTGGGTCTACCTCTTCCACAGGTTCCCTCAACCGCTAGGGTGTGGCACTTTTCCACACAACTATCTTCATCCATTCTCGCTACATGACCATACCATCGCAAACGTCTCTCTTGCACTCCACAACTGATGCTTCTTAGATCCCACGTTTCTCTCAAGGTACTTACTCTTTGTCGAGTATGAACACTGACATTACACATCCATCGGAGCATACTGGCTTCATTTCTTGCGAGCTTACGCATATCCTCAGCAGTCACGGCCCATATATATATATATATATATATAATGTATATGTATATGTATGTATGTATATATATATGTATATGTGTGTGTATATATGTGTGTGTATATGTGTGTGTGTATATATATGTGTGTGTGTATATATATGTGTGTGTGTGTGTGTGTATATATATATATATATATATATATATATGTATAATGTATTTTTTTTCATATACATGTGTGTGTATATATACACACATATATACATGCATAGATATATAGATATATATACACACACACATATACACACAACACATATATATACATTTCGAGCAATTCCTCGCTCAAAATATGGATTAGAAAAACAGCCAAGAACTGATGAAAAGTCGTTCCTTATGCTGCTCATCTTCTTTTCCATTTGTTTCTTTCATTGTTCGTAAAAAAAGTTCATATTCCATGTCTTCGTATTTCATAATTCATGTTTTTGTATTTTATATGGTTTACGTTCCGTGATGTCCTATGCCCACATATGTATATACGTATATATGTAAGTATTTACATACTCGTATGTATATATGCATATATATATATATTATTCATTTTATTACATATCTATATTATGTGTGCATGTAAGTGTGTATGTGTGGTGTAATGCAAATATTTATAAGCGTAAATAGAAATACACTCACTGTCTTGCCAACACTAACAACTAAATGTTTCTCCACGTAAACAGAACCAATAAGGGCCAGACAGTTATGCTGGTTTGTACTATATATATATATATATATATATATCTGTGTGCGCATGTGTAGAGACCAACAGATTAAGTACCTCATCATCGTTTAGTGTCCGCTTTCCATGCTAGTATGGGTTGGACGGTTCAACTGGGGTCTGGAAAGCCAGAAGACTGCACCAGGCCCAGTCTGATCTGGCAATGTTTCTACGGCTGGATGCCCTTCCTATCGCCAACCACTCCGTGAGTGTAGTGGGTGCTTTTATGTACCACCGGCACAGGTGCCAGATGAGGCTGGCAAATGGCTACGATCGGATGGTGCTTTTTACATGCCACCGGCAGGGGGCCAGACTAGGCCAGTCAGGGCAGCGCTGGCAACGGCCACATTCAGATGGTTCTCTTACGTACCACCTGCACTGGTATCACAGCTGCAATTTCCATTGATGTTGATCGATTTTGATTTTGATTTTCACTTGCCTGGCTTATAAAAAGAAAAAAAGTCCTGGTGTCAATTCATTCAACGAAGAAAATCTCCAAAGTGGTGCCTCAGCATGGCCACTGTTTTCTAAAAGGAAAAAAAAAGATGAAAAGATGTGTGTATGATGAATGAGTGAAAGCAAGAAATTTTTTATTAGTGTAATGGTCAAAAGGAAAGGTAAAGGACCATGACGTTTTGGGTGCTGGTCCTTCATATAAAAACAAAAAGAATGAAAGGTGTTGGTAATGAAGAAGAAAACAGAAAAATCAAGCTGGGCTGGGATGGGATCTTTTGGGGAGAAGTAAAGTGAGAGGAAGAGGTTGGTTATTATATGCATGTATATGAAGGTGTCCTGTAAGGTGATAAAGTGATGGGCATAGCAGGAGGTGTGTGAGCATGAGCAATGTAGGGTGCAGGTGGTTAGCTAGGGGTGAGTGGAGTAATGAAAAAGTTGTATGGTTTTGTGACATATGTGAAAAGGAAGTGTGGAAGAAACAGTGTAGTAAGTGAGGAAAAAATATAGCATAATAACAGGTACAGAACATATAGGTAGTCACTTGAGTCTGAGAAAGATAGTTATGCAATTTCTTGCTGAACAACCTATATAGATTGTTTTTGCTGCTCATAAGCTCACTCCTGCCTTCAAATTGACATTGCCTGAACACGTACACAATGTGCTGCATGTGAAATGTCAAAGTGATTGCAGAGGAACATCAGATGCAATGTTTTGCTGAGGAACAAAAGCACTGCCTGGTCTTGGAATCAAATTCGTTATCTTGTAATTGTGAGTGCGCCACCTTAAATACCAGGCTACATACCTTCACATGAAAGAACATGTTAAATAAGGATTGTGCAAAAAGAAAGAGACGATTATAAAAAGGATTTAAAAAAAAAATGTGGAGAAAAAAGTTAATGTACACAGATTGTGAGGAATCAGGAGGGAGAGGTGAAAGTGTTAATGGAATCCAGTGTAGAGATGGTAAAGTTCCTAAGTAAAGGCAGTGTGTCTGTGTGAGTGTGTATATATATATATATATATATATATATATATATATATATATATATATATACACACACACACACACTCACTGTTTGTATGTGTTTGCATGCTCTTCTACTTGTTTCAGTCATTTGACTGTGGCCATGCTGGAGCATCACCTTTAGTCGAACAAATCGATCCCAAGGCTTATTCCTTGTAAGCCTAGTACTTATTCTATCGGTCTCTTTTGCCGAACAGCTAAGTTACGGGGGTTGTAAACACACCAGCATCAGTTGTCAAGCAATGTTGGGGGGATCAAACACATGCACACACACACACATGATGGGTTTCTTTCAGTTTCCGACTACCAAATCAACTCACAAGGCTTTGGTCGGTCCAAGACTATAGTAGAAGACACTTGCCTAAGGTGTCGCGCAGTGGGACTGAACCCAGAACCATGTGGTTAGTAAGCAAGCTACTTACCACTTGCATATATGTATGTGTGTGTGTATATATATATATATATGTAAATATATATATATATATATATATATATATATATACATACATGAATATTTATATATATATATATACATACATGAATATTTATATATATATATATATACATACATGAATATTTATATATAATATATATATACATGCATATGTATATATATGTGTGTATATATATATGTATATATATATACATTATATATATATATATATATATGAAAGAAGATATTAATCTTCTTTCATGCTGGCAAGTCAGAATACTGCATCAGGCTCTGCTGTCTGCTTTGGCATGGTGCCTATGGTTGGATACCCATTGTAATGCCAGCCACTTCACAGAGTATAATAACTCAGTGCTTTTTATGAGACACTTACAACAATGAGGTCACCAAATAAAGTGCAAGACAAGACCCTTCAAATAAGTGGGGAGTGATGCTGAGGGTGGTGCAGGTAATGAGAGGTTAATGTATGGATAGAGAGACAGAAACAGGTGTCTTACAATAGAGGAGATACATGACTATTCCAGTTGGAGTAGCCATGTATCACCATCTCTCCCCAGTGAGAGAGAGAGAAAGAGAGAGATGGTGATGATGTGTTGGGCATACACTCAAGTGACAGAGAATTGTATGTATAAGTGAAACAGCACAGATGAGCGGATAGGGTGAGTGGGCAGGTTAAGTTCATGAGATTGCAAAAGGGGAATGGGATATGGAGAACAGTATGGAATAATTGAAAACAGGTAGAGGGAGGGGATGTTAGGAAGATATGATGAGGGGAAGAGATTTGTCAGGGACACATTGTGTGAATGTAGGTTCATGAAAGTGTAAAGAGGAGGTAGATAGGTTGGAAAATACAATGTTGCTGTGTTTACATCCACATTACTTAGCAGTTCAGCAAAAGGGATGATAGAATAATACTAGAGTCAATTGATTTGACTAAAAGTCCTTCAAAGTAGTGCCCCAGCATGTCCTTAGTCTGATGACTGAAACAATTTAAATATACATACAAGGTGTGATCAATATTTGAAGGTATACTTGATAATTTAATAAACAACTCTGCTCTCGCAAAATGAAACATATACTAATAGTAATTTGTGCACATGTTCTCAATAAGATTTTTTATAACATTTTTCTATTTATCTGCCTTCAGCTTCAATGACTGCTGTAATGCTGGGCGGAATCATTGACATGCCTGCTCTAAATTAGTCATTTCAGGCATTACCTGGATATGGATGGTATTCAGTGAATCTATTGTATTATGAGGATGTCAATTAGTTTCCCTTTCAATGCTCCAAGTGTTGTGGTCCCTGAGATTTAAATCTGTGGTAATGGATACTTGCTACTAATGAGTCTCAAAGAAGCATAAATCTAGATTTAGCAATTCTACTACCACTTCTAGATGCTTTTTATCTGCTATGGATATGCATCTACTTTTTAGCTAAACATTTATACAAGATGCTTTCTTGAGACAAATACTGCAGCTTCATGGTTTTCTACAGTATATCCACATTAAGTAAGATTTACAGATTGCTATTTTAAACTAATAATGCTGGCATTGCTAGTAGTGAATTTTTACTGAGCCTGCCAACTATTTGCGACATGTGATTTGTTAGGCTGAAAAATACGAATCCCAGAAGATGCTCATATAAGAAGTTTTGTCTTTTCAACCCTGTCATCTACTCTTCTATTTCTGCGCAGATCATAAACCCCTTATTAGTTTTTTTCATTATTCTGTCTATTTCAGTTCTATGTCATCATGTAAATATAGTTCTATAGTTTCATCTTCCTTGTTGTTGTCTTAAGATAACCTTAGTTCACGCATTTCCTTAACTACAACATAATCATTCATTCATCTATTAAAGTTTATCACACAGTCATTTTTCTCTAATTTTGTCTTAGACTGGCTCTCAGATTCTTCAATTCTATTTACTATTATCAACATTTGCTATTTCGTTAAATTAACTATGCCACACAAATCTCAAAAGAATATCTTTCTCCCTCATGTTCTGACCCACTCTCTCTCTCTCGGCCTCACTCTGTCTGTGTGTCTCTCTCTCTTTCGATTACAGCTCGCCTAGCCAAGACTTTCTCCACCACAACACTATATAAACTAGCGCACGCACTCGGATTCCCCTACTCGATTCTTAATACCTCCGCTGAAAGGATACATATCCAGGTGATGCTCTTGTCCAAATTTGCTAGCTGGCGGTACGCCTGCATTTCCACCCCCTCCCCCTGTACTGGAAGTCCCTATTTTTTGTCATCCTTTGGTTGTCTCCCTTGATCAAAAAGCTTTATGCCATCCCCACCCCTACTATGTAAAGTAGTGATCATATAGTGCAAAAATATGATAGTGTTGTGTACGCAG
Organism: Octopus sinensis; assembly: GCF_006345805.1. Lineage (NCBI taxonomy): Eukaryota > Metazoa > Mollusca > Cephalopoda > Octopoda > Octopodidae > Octopus > Octopus sinensis. The sequence goes on along the minus strand of NC_043007.1, from coordinate 63,640,817 downwards.
GTTGGACTTAAGGCTATTGTTTGTTTATGAATTCTGCCAAATGCGAGCTCTCTTTTCAGGTACATGACACTACTGTCCCCCATCCCAGGGTCTCAAGGGCCCATACCTCCCACACCCTCAGGGTTGGCACTCTCAACGTCGGCACACTGAAAGGTAGATCTGGTGAGATTGTTGAGATACTTGAATGGAGATGTGTTGATATGTGCTGCATCCAAGAAGTATGGTGGAGAGGAGGTTCTGTTAGGTTCCTCACAGGCAAAGAACACAGGTACAAGATTTTCTGGGCAGGGAACACTGACGGGGTCAGGGGCGTGGGTATACTTCTTGTGGAGAAATGGGTAGATAAGGTAATTGAGGTAGTCAGAGTATGTAACAATACTTAAGATTAGATTGGTGCTTCATCATGGGTTAGCAACCATTATCTCGGCCTATGCCCCTCAGCTGGGGCTACCCGATGGACAGAAAGACTAATTCTATTACACCCTCTTGCTGACTACCGCATGGCGTACATGGAGGCTACGGTTTTGGTTCCCGCAGTGAAGAGGGAACCAGGCTGCTGAAGTTCTGCGATGCAAATGATCTTATAGTTTGCAATACTAACTTCAGAAAACCTGCCAGTCACCTAGTCACCTGGCAGACTCACCAGCCAAATTGACTACATTCTCACCAGAAAAAGGGAAAGGCTTATAAATGCCAAAACCTTCCCAGGCGAAGAATGTACCCCTCAATATAGATTAGTAGTTAGCTACTTCAGAATCAGGGTTAAATGGTTGCCCAGAAGAAGACCAGGCTGGAGGAGAAGGGTCTAGGAGCTTAAAGAACCTGCAAATGGACAGAGATTTAGAGACATATTACTCGAAGCTTTCAATGAAATAGAAGGGGATATAGCATCACATGATGTAGAAGACAACTGGAGGTTTCTACGGGACAACCTGCTGAGAGCCACTGACCAGATCTGTGGATGGTGCAAAGTCCCCTCTCGACCCAAGGTAACGTGGTGGTGGTGGAACAATGTGGTTGACAGGGCTATTAGACAAAAGAAACAGGCTTGGAAGGACTGGAAGAACAGAGTTAGCAGGGAATTGTATCACACTGCCTGAAGGGAAGCTTGGAGACAGGTTTATTTAGCCAGAGGGGAAGCAGATAAGAAAAAATTTGCCAGTGTTCTACGTCATGGGGACCAAAGACTTGAAGTATTTTGTGTTGCAAGACAGTGTGTGTGAGAGAACTGTGATGTCGTAGGAGAGAAATGTGTCCATATGGATGATGGTTCACTTGCACTGAACGAGACTAAAAAGAGAGAGGTTTGGAGATGCCACTATGAAAGGTTCTTCAATAAAGAGAATGAATGGGAGAATGAGAGTCTGCCAAATGTTGACCCAACAGAGGGATCAGCTATCTGAATTGACAGTACCTTGATAGATAAAGCAATGAAGAGTATGAAGGCAGGGAAAGCCCCTGGCCCATCAGGAATCACTGCAGAGTTGCTCAAAATATCTGGCAGTGTCAGCTATAGCCTAGTCACCCGTATATTTAACCAGGTGATGCACGAAGGAGTCATACCCAATGACTGGTGTTGCAGCATAATAGTCAACTGCCAAAAAGGTAAAGGTGACGCTTTAGATACAAATAATTACAGAGGTATGGTATCAATTTGTTGGATCAAGTAATGAAGGTCACGGAGAGGGTCATAGCCCAACTAATTAGAGAGAGAGTCAGTTTAGATGAGATGCAGTTTGGGTTCGTGCCATGGAAAAGCACCACTGATGTTATATTTCTGGTAAGACAGCTGCAGGAGAAATACCTAGCCAAAGATAAACCTCTGTACCTGGCTTTCGTTGACATGGAGAAAGCCTTTGACAGGGTCCCCCGATCCCTTATCTGGTGGTCAATGAGGAAACTAGGGATAGATGAATGGTTAGTGAGAGCTGTGCGATCCATGTACTAGGTCGCCGTCAGTAAGATGTGGGTTGGCAACGAGTACAGTGAAGAATTCTGGGTAGAGGTAGGGGTCCACCAAGGCTCAGTTCTCAGCCTCCTCCTATTTATCATAGTTCTTCAGGCAATAACAGAGGAATTCTAGACATGATGCCCTTGGGAGCTCCTCTATGCTGAGTCACTATCAGAACGAGAGAAGTTTCAGGTGTGGAAGCAAGGTTTAGATTTGAAGGGCCTTAGAGTCAACCTAGCTAAAAGTCCTAATAAGTAGGAAGGTAAACAAACCACAAACCCCTTCAGGTAGATGGCCCTGCTCGATCTATAGAAAAGGTGTAGGTAGAAACTCTATAAGATGTACCCAGTGTAAGCTATGGACACCTAAGAGGTGCAGCAATATCAAAGGAAGGCTAACTAGGAAGATAGTTTTTGTATGTGGCAGATGCTCAGGAGCAATAAACACTGAAAATGTGCAGAGAACAACTTCTGCCACATTCCAGGGAGAAAAACTAGAAGTAGTTGATAACTTCCGTTACCTAGGTGACCAAGTCATTAGCAGGGGAGGGTGCGCTGAAAGTGTAACTGCTTGAATAAGAATAGCCTGGGCAAAGTTCAGTGAGCTCCTACCTCTGCTGGTGACAAAGGGCCTCTCGCTCAGAGTAAAAAGCAGACTGTATGACACATGTGTACAAACAGGCATACTACATGGCAGTGAAACATGGGCCGTGACTGCTGAGGATATGCGTTCGCTCGCAAGGAATGAAGCCAGTATGCTCTGATGGATGTATAATGTCAGTGTGCATGCTTGACAGAGTGTAAGTGCCTTGAGAAAAAAGTTGGACCTAAGGAGCATCAATTGTGGTGTGCAAGAGAGACGATTGCACTGGTATGGCCATGTGGCGAGAATGGATGAGGATAGCTGTGTGAAAAAGTGCCACACCCTAGCAGTTGCGGGAACCTGTGGAAAAGGTAAACCCAGGAAGACCTGGGATGAGGTGGTGAAGCACAACCTTTGAACATTAGGCCTCACCAAGGCAATGTCTAGTGACCGAGACTTTTGGAAATATGCTGTGCGTGAGAAGACCCAGCAAGACAAGTGAGATCGTAACCTGTGGCCTTTACCAGGGGTGTAGCCAGCCCACTTATGCGTACCTTTCCTTCTTTGGACACAAAACTCTGCTTGCGAAGACCTGTTGAGGCAAGTGATATCAAATTTTAAATCAAACCAAATTCGATGACTGGCACCCATGCCAACCTTCCTTCATTGGACACTAAACTCTGCTTGCGAAGACCTGTTGGAGCAAGTGAAGTCGAAATTGAACCAAATTCAATGACTGGCATCCGTGCCAGTGGAGCGCTAACAGCTCCATCCAAGCGGGATCACTGCCAGTGCAGCCGTCTGGTTTCCATGCCGGTGGCACGTAAAAAGCACCATTTGAGCATGATCGTTACTAGCGTTGCCTTACTGGCACATGAACAAAGCATTCGAGTGAGGTCATTGCCAGTGCTGCTGGACTGACTCCTGTGCAGGTGGCATGTAAAAAACACCATTTGAGCATGGCCGTTGCCAGTACCGCCAGACTGGGCCTTGTGCTGGTGACACGTAAAAGCATTCACTACACTCTTGGAGTGGTTGGCATTAGGAAGGGCATCCAGCTGTAGAAACTCTGCCAGATCAAGTTTGGACCCTGGTGCAGCCATCTGGTTCGCCAGTCCTCAGTGAAATCGTCCAATCCATGCTAGCATGGAAAGCAGACGTTAAATGAAAAATGATGATGATACATTTATATATATATATCTACATATATGCATGTGTGTGTGTGTGTAACACTAGGCATTATGTGTATATATATATATTCATGATCATTGTTTAAAATCCTCTTTTCCATGCCTGCATGGGTTAGACAAATTTATTGAAGCAGATTTTCTGCAGCCAGATGCTCTTCCTGTAATCAACCCTCTCCTATTTCTCAGCAGGGTGATATTTCCGACATACTTTTCATAGAAGACTGGAAATACATATTTATAAATAACATATCTACATATATGCATGTGTGTGTGTAACACTAGGCATTATGTTTAAATTTATGTGTGCACTACATATGCAGTCATAGTTATCCATACCTATAAATGAGTGTGTGTGTGTTCTTATATATATATATATATATATATATATATATATAAATAAATAAACAAACTATGACACAGCAGATCTTGGAGCACAGCACAGGCCTGTGGTTCATTGATTACTGTTGAACCTCTAACCCATGCCAGCATGGAAGAAGTAATGTTAAATGGCGATGATGATATCTGTGTGTGTGAAAATTAAATTGTTTGAACAGGGTACAATTGTTCCTTCAGTTACTTTAAACAGAATTGCATGTATGTCGACCATTCCATGATTTTGAACTTGAAAAATCAATAAATTTTTCAGCATGGATCAATGACTTCTTCCTCCCACTCCTCTTCTACGTAATGACCTATTTGTGCGCGCACGCGTGTGTGTGTGTATTAATGCTCTTTTGTTGTTTCCATAGTGTTTTATGATATATTGGTCAGTAAACTTAAGAAATTTAAATTGCTCTATATAAATATGTGTGGCTGTGCTAATATCTGTTGTGTATTTGTGTGTGTTGGTGAAAAATGAACATGGTTTATGTATGATTAACAATAGAATAAGTGTATCCTTTGTGTGTTTTCTTTCCTGTAAGAATGTGTTGAGTATTTGCATTTATGGTGTGTATAGTGTTGATATTAGAACTTACCTTTTATGTGTGTGAGTAAAATTTGACCTATTTAAGTACTGTTATTCTGTAATGGTAAAAGAACTGGACACACACAACACACAGAGTAGAATTTCAAGTTTTCCATCTTAGAATTTCTATATATTTTACTAGGATGTAATTTCATTAATTAATAAATCATTTAAATCAAATTAAAATTGATGTAATATAATTGTATCTAAGTTGGATGGTTTTTAATACAGATTGTTTTTAGTATTTGAAAAGTATATATGATATCAGCTATTGAATGAATTAACAGATGAAAATTTTTAGCACTGATTTTATTTAGGATTTGAAGAGTATATATATATATATATATCAGCTGTTGAAGGAAAAACTTTACTAGTTTCTGTATTTATGGAATTACTTGAATATTTTTTCCTCCCACTTGAATATGTTCTACCAGTTGTGGGCTTCCCAGAATTGTTTATACACACAGAGACACACATACATAAGTACATAGATACTAACATGACCACATAACTGTTTAAGAAGTTCACTTTCAAGCCAGGTAGTTTTGTGTTCAGTCCCATTGCATGGCAGCTTAGGTAAGTGCCTTCTACTATACCCACAAACCTTGTAAGTGAATTTGGTAGACAGCAGCTAAAAGCAGCCCACCATATGTGTATGTGAGAGTTTGTGTCTCCTCTTACAACTATCATGTAATGTGATAGTTATGAAAATGAATACATGCAGTATTGTTCATTTTCAATCTTCTGTGAATACATGTTCAGCCATGGGGAAATATTACCTATTTCTTTACTACCCACAAGGGGCTAAACACAGAGAGGACAAACAAGGACAGACAAACGGATTAAGTCGATTATATTGACCTCCAGTGCCTAACTGGTACTTATTTAATCGACCCTGAAAGGATGAAAAGTAAAGTTGACCTCAGTGGAATTTGAACTCAGAATGTAGTGGCAGGTGAAATACCGCTGAGCATTTCGCCCAGCATGCTAACGTTTCTGCCAGCTCGCCACCATGGGGGAAATATTACCTTGCTCAGAAGCAGGTTAGAATAGTTATCAGGAAGGACATTCAGCCATAGAAATTCCATCTGACCCAAGGAAATATGAAAAAATAGGACATTAAAATCATGGTGTATGCATATATGAAGGCACATGGCTCAGTGGTTAAGGTGTTGCACTCAAAATTGCGAGATCATGGGTTCAATTGCCAGACCGGGTGTTGCATTGTGTTCTTGAGCAAAGCACTTCATATCATGTTGTTCTGCAATCACTTCAGCATCTGACATGTGACACCCTGTTGCACCTGTACAGGTAATGTCGATTTGATGGAGGGAGTGAGTTTATGTCTACACAAACATTTGATCACTACAAACAAATCAATTGTGTGGTTGTTCGGTAAGAAATTGTCAAACCCTCATAAGTTGTGTCTAATGACGGGAGAGCCCATGTATATATATATATATATATATATACACACACACACACACACACACACACACTTGCACACACACACACATATATCTATAGTTATATATAATAGGTAAAAGTAGTGCAAATGATAGCATGATATAATGGTAACTTGCCAAAATAGGCAATAATTAACATTAACATGTGACATGGTTGGGCTGTCAGTGACTAAACCAGCAACCCCATTAAGTTGGTGAGGAGGGTGAAATATTGATTTTGAACACCCTGTGAGATGAAAAGCGAAACCTGGCAAAGGGCAAAGTAACTTGGAAGAGTCAATGGCCATCCAAAATCAGGTGGACAGAGCTCATTAGCCTTGGTCAGCAGTCTGTCTTGAAGAAGGAACATTCTGATTTAAAAACCTGGGGTAGGTTGGACTCCTTAGTCACCTTGGTGACAGCCTGCCAGTGACCAACAGCTTCTTCCTTGGGATGAAGGTAGAAGAACCACAAAATGGTTGGATGAGGATAAGGACCATCCAATGGCATCTGTTTTCCAGTGGAAATCATAGACATCATATGAATGGTGTGGGGGCTTCTGTTATTAAAGCCTGAACAAATTCCATCTTCAGTACTCCTGAGCCACCAGCTCTGCATCCAGACGGCCTTTTCCTCCAAGTGGCATTAATATACTCTAGAATCTAGGCTATCTGAACAAGAGAGTGTGACAGGTGACACAAGCCCATACCACTTAAAACAAATTCATTGTGGAGGTAGTTTCAAAGCAAGTTGAAAACCCTATGGTGACAGGAAGGCAAAGAGTGTTGGTGGAAATTCTAGCCAGAATCCCACACACAGGCAGCACAGAGGATGTTGACCATCTCTTTGTAGAATCCGAAGACACCTGCAAGATTCATGTCCTCCTTTGTGTGGCAAGCTTCTCCGATATTCAAGGCAGGTTGAGAAAAGGAATCCTAAAAAAAGCGTTGTTTTCAATAAGCTTGGCATTAACTGCAGATGTCTAGTTATCCAGTCTTATTGAGATAAAGTTGAGAGGAATAAAAGAAGCATGCTAATCTTTGGTTGGAATGTAAGAACTTTACAAGACAGCAAAGACAGTGTAGAATGAAAAGCAGCATTAATTACGAAGGTAATTTACTCCTATAATACTGATATTGCTGCTCTAAGTGAAAGCAGGCTTGTGGATACAGGTGAATTAGAAGTTGGAAGTGACTGTGCTTTTTTTTTTTTGGAGTGGAAAGCCAGCAGATGAATCAAGAATTTATGATGTTGGCTTTGCCATTAAATCATCTCTACTTCACTAATTGCCATCCATCCCTCTAACTGTTGGTGAGCGTCTCATGACATTCCGTATACTCATGGGCAATTCCTCATCTATGCACATTATCAGTGCATATGCACCTACTTCATCAACATCTGAACATGAACACAACATCTACTTCAAACTGCAGACAGTTCTCAGTAAAATTCCATACTATGACAAAATCATATTGATGGGCAATTTTAGTGCCAGAGTAAGCAACAAGCATACAGTGTGGTCAAAAATAAGGGAAGCATAGAACAGGAACAATGAATGAAAGCAGTTTATGATTGCTGTCTTTTTGTCAACAGTTTGGTCTAACAATCACAAACACAGTGTTTCAGCTGGCAGTTAAATATAAAAGCATCTAGACGCATATCTGATCTGGTAACTGGAACATCCTTGACTATATTATAACTAAGAACAAGGATTGCAGTGAGTCCATTCCTAGAATAAATGTCCGTTTAAAAAATCCAGAAACAAAAAATTTTGAAATGCATCTAAATTCAAAGCTTGGGAAAATAGAGGAAAGCAATGACCCTGAAGTTTTGTAGCACAATATTCATGACAACATCAAATCATCTGCTGAAGATGTTCCAGGATCCGTCAAATACAAGCACCAAGATCGTTATTCAATGAGGATGATTTTCAAATCAAACCTCTCCTAGGAACTATGCACAAAAGACTATGCATAGATCTCAAACAGAAGCTCACCAACACTCAAATCCCTATACATCTCCTCCAAGAAAACTACACAGAAAAATCTGCATGAGATGAAAAGTTCTTGGTGGGCCAAAAAAGCCCAAGAATTGGAATAGGCTGCAACTCTCACAACCTGAGAGCATTGTATGACAATCTGAATGGTGTATTTGGTTAAAAAAAGAGTAGTACAAAACCTATTCTTTCTAATGACAAAACCAAACTCTTAAGTAGCAAAGATGAAATGCTGTAAAGATGGGCTGAACACTTTAAATCTGTATTAAATCAAGTATCCACTACTAAGCTTGAAGTAATCAATGAAATCCTTCAGAAGCCTATAAAAACGGTGTACTATTATCACCTTCATTATTGCTAAATTATGGTAATGAATAAATGAATTCCAGTATCCAGTAACATTTGCTCTCTTCCTCAGTATTCACAGCAACCATAGAAACACTATTACCCAAAAGTGTGACTTTGGTCATTTGCCCAGTCGGATATGTAGTTCTATACTCATCAGTGAGAGTGATTCTATGTTATAAAAATCATCATCGTTGTTTTAACATCTACTTTTCCATTCTCCTCTCCACCACTCTCCATTCTCATATCTTCCATCTGTACTTGCCTGTGCAATATAAGAAAGCACTGGATCCCCTTTAAACAACCCACCTTATCAGCCCTACCACTCTGTTCATCTCTTTCTCACTAACACTTGATATTAATCCATTCTTTCTTTCTCCTAGTCCTTACCTATTCTCTCTCTTCTCACGGTGTACACTTTGTTACTCTCTCCTCTACTGCTGAGACCCTCTTCGGTCATGACTGACCATGGGATTGCACCTAGAAAGTTGCCCTCCCAGGCACAAGTCTGGGCAAGGTTGTTTATGGAAGACCAGCAGGTTGGTCATGCATATCAGCCTCCCCTCTCCACGCCACCAGTGTTATCCAAGGGAAAAGCAAAGGCCGATACAGCTTGGTACCTGTGACATCACAACTCATTTCTACAGTTGAGTTAACTGGAGCAACATGAAATAAAGTGTCTTGTTCAAGAAAACAACACACAGCTCTGTCCGGGATTTGAACTCACAACCTCATGATCGTAAGCTCGACGCTCTAACCACTGAGCCATGTGCCCTCTTCTCTACTACACTCCAAAAATATAAATTTGTTCTTCTTTCAGTTGTGGAGGTTCCCTTTAGGTCCTTAAGTTGCATAACCACCCCACTAGATCTAGTGCCCTGTTAAAAAGGGCCCAGGTTACTTCATAAAGTGGTTAGCATTAGGAAGGGCATCTGCTCATGGAAACCATGCTAAACCACATTGGAGCATGGCTTGGACCTTTCACTCATCACATTTTACCAAAGCACCTAACCCATACTAGTATGGAAAGCAGATGTAAAATGATGTTGATGATGACATATATTTAGTGGACTTTCTCATGGATTTCGGCAAACAAATTATTCTCTTTGTTTAATCACCAGAATAATTCTTTTAAACATTCTTCAGGCACTTTTACCCTTAGAATCAGTGTACCACACTATGAGATGGCTGGGTCCTTAACCCTTTAGCATTCAGATTACTCTGTCAATCAGCTTTTTATTTCCATCATTTTGCATTAATCATGCATTATTTCATAGCTTCAAGATTTCAATGGTGGGATTGTATATTTTTAGAATGACATTGTAGGAAAGGTTAGAGGGGCTGGATCTGGCCAGTTTGAACATAAAACATAAAGAATATTTGGGCCGGATCTGGCTGGTTTAAATGCTGAAGTGTTAAGTCACACATATATTTTACCCACTATACTTTTGCACAGTCTTCACCAACCTAATTTCACTTTAAAAGTTTGGATTGAATGGAGAGTAGAAGAGAATTGCTGAAGATGCTGCACTGGAAATTAGTCACAAACGTCTTAAGAAGCAAACTTGATAACCATATATATGTGGATGTGTGTTTGTGTAATACAGACAGTGGAGAGAAATATGTATGGATTAATATCTGCATGCATGTCTGTCAATAAGCACAACAGCAAGCTGATGTTTTATAGTGGAATAAATCTGACAATCGACCACTTAATATAGAAACTAGAATAAAATATCAACCCTTTGCATTGCTGATCTTTTTTGGAAGAAAAACAAAACAATATTGGAAATGAATAGTGAGATCCGGGTAATAAAAATATTGTGTTAATTGAAGCAGAAGCAGTTCCCTCATTGCTCATTCCCTCATATGTACTTACTGTGGTGTGATTAGAAATGGAAGGGAGATGCAGTTATGATCAATACTTCAATCATTGTTTTAATATCCGTTTGACTGGAACAACTCTACAAGACTGTATCACTCCAATTGTTGTGATTCTCATGCTATTTCTCTCAACTATGGATCCTTGTGATAATAAATTTAATCTAACAGCTTCATCAAGAATATTTCTTGATCTACTATTTTCTTACCTGACATACCTCATTTATGCTTTTTTTTAATCCCTAATACACACCCATGTGCCCATTTGTTATGCACATACATACATATATGTTTTTTATTAATAATTGGCAGAAGTTACTGAGTGACTCAAGGATCTAGAGTTTTGTGCTTTGGCACTTCTCACACTAGTATAAAATCAATGGGGCATAAATTTATATACCACTGATTATGGTATCTCTCTCTAGATTGTTTTGCAACAAATTATAAGAAACAATGACAATTTATTCCTGAATATTCCAGGGAAATACCATTAACACCAGAATATAGATTTGTGATCCATTGATTTGAAACTAGTTTGTTAAGTGCCAATGCACATAACTCCTGACCCTTGAGTCACTGTATAACTGCTGCTGATTATTAATTAAAAAAAAATATATATATATATCCATGTTTTGAATTCTAGTTTCCTTGTGTGTGTGTGTTGGGGGGTATATATATATATATGTATACATACACACATAGAATAATAGCAAACAGTGAAAATGAGTGCTCAACACTGTATTTGCTGGATAAATATAAATTTGTAGATTAACAATGCGATTAATGATTTCATGCAGGAAGTTCAAATTTGTCCAGTATTCCCCTGATAAATGTTGGTAATCTGCCTCCTTGAGATTACGCAAGATTTAGTGAGATTTCAAAACATTTTTGTTAACATACACAGAGATAAGGAGCGTTGACTCATTGAGGCTCTAACAACCCCCATCAATAATTAAGCTATCAAGCATAAGTAGACATGTTCCCAGCCTATCCCTAAACGACTTACCTCCCCCTATGTGTATCTACTAACCAAAGAAATGTTTTGAAGTCTTGTAAAATCTTGTGTGCTCTCATGTAGTCTCATCCAACTTGGAGATGGAATGCTTGAAAATTGTGGAGCTTTCTGCATAACCATTAGTAGTATTATTACTCTACAAACAAATGTATGTGTGTGTGTGTGTGCATATGGATGAGGATACTGGGCCTCACTGTGAAGATGACAAGAGACCAAGACTTCTTGCGATTTGCTATTCTTGAGAAGACATGTCAAGCTAAGTAAAACCACAGCCATCTAAACATATAAGCATGTCCTTTATGGCCATGCCCCTGCTCCTTCTCTCAGCCAAGAGGTCTTTGTCTTGCAAGTACCATTGCCACATGAAATGCACTTGTGCTGGTGGCACATAAAATACACCCAGCACACTCTGCAAAGTGATCATTGTCAGGAAGGGCATCTAGCTATAGAAACGATGTCGGGCCAGCATGGAAAACTGACGTTTAGCAATGATGATGATGATATATGTATGTTTGGTTTATGTGTTTGAAGATTCTCTTTGTAGAGTTACACTGCTAAAGTGCACATCCATAAATGATGCAAAATTTTTAGCAAATGTAAATATTTGGCCAGATGTAAGCACAACATGAAAGTAATAGTGGCTTGTATTTAAATCCTGTGTATATTAAATGATATGTAGCTCTCACTGGACGGAGCATTTCTTTTTGTTGATTCTACCAATAATGGAACAGTTAACTATACACACACACGCACACACCTGCACATTCTATTTTGTGAACAATAAGGAACACTTGAAACAATATGTATGAAAAGGATGTAGCAGCCACCAAGTATAGACAGATATTCATTGCATTTTAAAAGGAAATTTTCTACAATTTCCTGACAGCATATATAACTTTGTATATTTTTCTCTTGCATTCCCAATCATCACACTGTTGAATGTTGATTCATAAAATTCCTTTTTCCTTAATACAATTTTTTGCTTTAGTTCCAACAAATATCAATCTTTCTCTTGGGGATAATTTTTTGCCAAGTATCAAATCTTACGTTTTCCTTCTTCAGATTACTTATTGTATATAGAAATTATTTACATAAGGAACTGTGAAAACTATTAAAACTATTAGCTGTGTAGTTAATGCCTGTCGTGTGGTAATTATAAGGTCTCAATAAGCATAAAACCACAACTTTGAATTCCCTATCCACAAATATTTCATTTTTGTTAATGACCCATGTTTAATCCTAATATTTTCCAGATGTAGTTATTACAAATCTCTTTCATTTCTGATCCAAGAAGTAAAGCTGTCATGGGATATTTCTACTTTTATGTAGTTGAGTTGGTCAAGAGATGTTTTGCTAAATCCTTTTTAAATATTGTGGTGGATCTCAGCTTGTCAAATTAGTTCAGTTAACTGAAAATAAATATTTACCCCACAGAAAATGTTTTGCTGTTACAAATATTCTACCTTTCAGAAATGTTTTTTCTACCTTTTTTTTTTAACACTATATCACTATATAGATGTCCCTTTCCATATCATGCATACCTAACTGTAAGAAAAGCATTCATCATGGTACATAAAGCATTCAACTGTTCAAGTAATTCTTTTCACATGCTAAATTCTCTTAATAATTTATTGCTTGCTGAAAGAGAGACAGAGAACACAATATAATTATTACATATGCTGGAAATAATACACAAAGTAACTTAAAATTTCTTTTACATTACCCATACATGGGATTTCTATAATTTATAGGCAAATGAAATCAAGCCAGTACTTACAAAAGTAATGATTTGAATTATGAAAATGAGTAAATATAAACAGACAATGAATTGATCCTGTAGCTCAGACATCAGCCTATTTCATTTGACATTTCCAATCTTGCATCCTTGTCTTTGATTAATTAAAAGTATATAGAATCATGTTCTCAAATAAACAACATAATGCCTTCAGTACATTTTATACTAAAAGGTGTGAACTGCTTGAGACCATCCTTAGGTCTGTAATACAAATTTACTATTTTACTGTGATTTAAATTAAAACCATCCATCAAAATTTCATGTTAATTTATGTTCCGGACACCTAGATTAATAATGACACGATTCCACATGCAGTGGGAAAAAATTTAAATTATGGATTTAAAATTCAAAATGGGTTATACACCATGTTTTGAGTGGCATGGGTGCTTCAAAAGTGGAAGAGCATCCTTGGAGGAGCTGCTACAAGCATCACTCATGGAATTGTGGTATGGTGCTTCAAAATGTCACTGTAGAATTCTTGATTGACAGTCTGGCCCTGGGAGATGAATTCCTGATGCACCATACCACATTTCCTGGAGTGATGCTTGTAGCAGGTCCTCCAAGGATGCTCTTCCACTTTTGAAGCGCCCATGCCAATCAAAACATGGTGTACAACCTATTGCCTTGTTGCAGTAAGCTTGCAAAGCATGCTCAATGTCTCTGTAGCAGACTTCCTAAGTTTAGCACAAAATTTTACATTGGCTCTTTGTTCTAACTTCCTGTCCATGACAATATTGCAAACTACAGCATACAAAAAAATAAATTTCACAACTTGCAAAGTAAACACAGAGATGTCACCCTGCACAATGCCTCTTGGTCACTGCTAGCTCTTACCGCGCACACAACCATTTGCTGTCATCTGTTGGCGTGCTACAGAACTAGTCTGGGAACTTTTTGATACCACATCATAAAGTTATTTTACCAAATCTACCCCATTTTCAAAATTAGTTAAAACAAAAGGACAAATATTTTATCAATTTGGCTATGATGTTGAAGGAATGGAAATCATGCAAGAGATTAATATTTGTATTCTCATAAAGATAATTATGAATTTTTTGCTAATATAACAATGGATATTAATCAAATGAAAGGAGAACCATTAGTCGTGTTTAATTGTTGGATGGGTTGTGGAATTTCCCTTTATCATCAGTTCCTTTATTTTGGCAATTTTTGTACTGTGGTTCAGTTAATGTTAAAAGTTAAATTTGAACTTGAAAATTTAGTTTAGTACTCTTGACAATTGAGATACTGTATTTTGTGTGATTTTCCTGTGATTTATTGACCACACTCGTTTGCTCAGAGATAATTATCTATTAGACTTTTTATTTTTATTTATTTATTTATTGTTTTGTCTGTGTGTGTCTTTTCAACTGATAGTTTCAAGCTGACAATTAAGTGCAACACTATACTACTACTACTACTACTACTACTACTACAATATCAATGAATTCAAATAATATATGAGCTCTAATTAGACAATGTAAATGCACTTTTCCAACTATCATTAACTAAGTCGTTTGTTGAATCTTACTTAATTTATTAACTTTTTAATAACTGAACTTCCTTTTTAACAATGTGGTGTAGACCTGAAGTGGGATTCAATGCTGTTTACATCTCTGTTTATTTAATATCAACGGTTACAAACACACACACACTCTTACCCTCCCCTCTCTCTGTTCCCTCCTCTCTCACACACACCTTAACCTCACAGTTATTGTACAGGCACACATATATGCATGCTCATATACATGTCTTCTCTCTCTTTTCTTTCTCTCCTCTTTCTCTCCCTCCCCCTCTCTCCTCCTTTCAGTAATAGAGTCCCAAGAGTTGACAAGAAAGAGTTAAGTAGTAAACTGATGAGTTTTGCTCATGGCTAGTCATCTGACATGCATGTGATAGCCACACAATAAAAACTATCAATAAAAAAGAAAACAAAAATAGGCCATTCCACCAGCTCACAAATGTTAAAAATTCATTGCAGAATATTGTTTGTGTATTTAAGCAAAATTCTTGGTTCTACACAACTTAATCTGTGTGGCTGTTGAAAAAATTAGTATGCTTCATCTCCTGGGAATTCTACCTGGCATAGATTACATTGTATCCAGAATTATATCTTTTCATCAGATGTATACACTCACATGTGCGTTACCTATAAATCAACCATAATGTTTAAAGTAAAGTTCTAGTGAAAGTAAAAGGGTTTCTTTCCCAGCTTAAAAAATTTTTTTTTTATAGAAATGAAGGTTTGGTAAGGACAATGGGTGATATTAGCTTTATTAATGTTTTGTGGAAGAAAATGTGATACTGACTTTCATAGGAAAGACTTTTTATTCATGTTAGATTTAGTCAAGAATAAGTAGCAAGATATCCTAGAAAGAAGATGAAAGATGAACTGCACCCATAGATAGTCCGCAAACTGATGAGTTGAGGATGAAGTGCTTTTTCTCATTTTGTGAGTATATCTGGAGAGGAGCCATCACCTCTAAATGTTTTATATCAGAGAAATCCCCTCGAGGCCCAGTGATATATTCTTGGTTAGTAGAGAAGCTCAGTAAAACCTCTACATTCTAGGTGCATTGAAGAAAGTGAAGCTTTAGAGCAGTTACTCTCTTTTCCAAATGCACACACAAATACATTATGACATACATCATTGGTAGCTCTGAAGAATATTTCCTAAAATATTATTGATACCCCATTATTAACTAAGAAAGCAGCCATGGAGGACACTTAGTGGTATTAAGAATGCTAGCTAGCAAAATGTATGATAGTATCATACTTAAATTTTGTTTACTGTTGTCACATAGGTGTTGCAAATGTAGTTTCAGAAACAATTTTTTTTTTCCATATCCATCATCATTATTTTAATGTCCCCTTTTTTGTACTTGCATGGATCAGACAGAACTTGTTGAGGGAGATTTCTATGGTCAGAGACCTTGTTGCCAATCCAAATTTACCTGTTTCCAAGCAAGGCAATACTTCTTCTTGGCCAAACGTGCTTATACAGGAGATTGGAAGGACACCACTTGTATGACAGTAGTGCTTATTTACAACAATTGCATGATGCCAAGACAGCACACACACACATACAACAATCTTCTTTCAGTTTTCATCTATCAGATCCAAGAAAATACTTCCCAACTACATGGTTTCAGATTCAGTCTCACTGTGTTTGATTAAACCTGAAGGTATGCAGTTGGGAAGCAAATTTCTTGACTACACAGCCATACCTGCGATATCTCTGACTTTGTGGAAGGAAATGTGCAAGAGTGTGTGGTAATTTCTGTAGGTGCATGTGCTTTTTTTGGTTATGTATTTGTATCCATGTAGCCCTACTTGCTTGCTTCTTGCTTGATGGGACTGGGGTCATTCCAGATTAGTGGTTCCAGAGGCGTCATCATGCGTAGAGTCAACCAGGTGCACCAGTATTCCCCACCACTGATGGTCCTTTGCCAGCCCTTCTGGAACCTCCAAGATGATGTTGAACTTCTGGAGGTCTTCCTTAATCAGTCCAGCCATCTGGTGCAGGGCCTGCTACGGGGTCTCTTCCAGCCTACAGCCACTGCATCAAATGAGATTAAGGGTCTGGTAGGATGATGTGGCAAAAGACGAAGGCTGTGTCCATACCAGGGCATGTGGCAAACAGCTACAAGGTGGGAGGCTGTGGAATGATGCATGCATGCACACAGTTCTTTGTTGGAAATGTGATGGTACCATCTGATGTTCTCAATTGTTTTCAGGGCTCTGCTATCGAAGCTATTGATCCACTTTATTGTAATTCATTTTATTTTTGTCTATTGTCCAGAAATCTTCCATCACACATCTGTGACCACTTCAGCAACATTTTCCATTCTCATGTGTGCTCCTGCTCCACTTAGTCCAGAATGAACTAAGCAGAGCAGGAGCACACATGATGGAAAGTATCAATGAAGAGGTCCCAGATGTGTGACGAAAGATTTCTAGACAGTGGACTCGAGTTAAAATAAGAACAGCAATAAACATTTTGTTCTTGTTTAGAGTAAATAAATTTAATTGAACAATGGGGAGACAGGAAGTGAAAAACAAAGGGTAGTAAGAAACATAAGAAGAGTTTTGAATAGAGATAGAATTTAGAACAGAACCAGTGAATTTAGATGGTCAGACTTTGTACTAGTGATGCTAAAAGCTTGAAAATTATTATACAAGTGTAGGATAAAGTTTGAAAACTGCTAAACCTCAAGCAAATGGGCTTTTACCAAATGTGTCCTTGTGTGCCATTTATTGAAACAGGTTTGCAATGCCACTTTTAAAAAAAATATATTGCACTCAATAATAGTAACAAGTTGACAAACTATTAGTCCCCAAAGTTAGATCCTTGCAGTGTTTTAGTATTGTCTTCATTCTAAATTCAAATCTCACAAAACTTAACTTCGCTTTTCACCTCTCAACTATTGACAGAATATGTGAATCTGCAAACATTAGGATTAATTTCATCAGTTACATTCTCTTGTGAACAAATAGAATTATTTATGGCTAAATAATCAATGTGAAGAATATCTATTTTCTATGAGAGCTTCCTTGAAATTTTTGTTTTTTAAGAAATTATGGTTAATTCTGTTTGCTTGAATATTGATTTAAGGAATAGCCACTAGGACTTGTACAGGAATTCTTTTTTCATATGACATAAGGGTATAACCAATTAAATTAACTTCAGTATAATACAGGTACTTAAAATTAAGAAAAAGAAGTCAATTGAGCTGAGCTATCAACCCAACATTTGGGGCTAGGGAAAAGACAGGATTGTTCTCTTGACAAATACACATTCTTTTCTTTATTGAGATTTGCATATAATTTTTACAAAATTACAAATTACTATCATACCAATGTCAAATTTTCCGCTTTTGTTACACACTCTTACACATTGTTATTTCTCAAATCATCCAAACAGTTTAGGTAGTCTAATAATAGACAAACTAATAGGTTATATATAGTTTAGACCAGGGGTTCTCAACCATTTGTTTGTCTGTGGACCCCTTTGATTACTATTTTATTCTGGTAGACCCCCATAGCCTTTTGATGTTTAAAAACTAGTTTTATAGAAACTTCTTTCAAAATTCGTATTTTGCTTTTCAATAATTAACATGCAGAGATTGAACTATGTAAAATGTTAGAGGAAGAAATCTTGCTGTTTCTTTACAATATATACATCTAAAGCAAAATTTTTTCAGAGGCACTTGAAGTTCTATCGTTGATCCTCAATTTACTATTTTGTTGCATGGGACCCCAAAAGTCTTCTATGGACCCTGGTTGAGAACCACTGGTTTAGACTGTCCTACTGTTACTAAAAAAGGATTTCACACAATGTCCCATATCACTTTGGTGTCTTTGTTTCAACCAAATCCAACTCTACCAATTAAGAGACTTCCAATTACTCCATGTGTACCCTGAAGTCCTGTAACAAATTTCCTGTTGGCCCCTTCTATGCATATGGTGGAATATTTACATCTTTTTTTCCACAGCTGTATGCAAGTAAATTTTGGGGGAATATGCTCAGAAATGGCATATGTCATGAAACTTTTTTACAACACAGGTGTTCTTATCACAACTTGTGTCAAAAATTTTCTATAAATTCTGTTCACACTATTTTCAATCTTTCAATTTGAAATAACAACACTTGTCATTATCATCATCACTAGCATTGAGGCAGATTTTTATGGCCAGATCTTCTACCTGTTGCCAGTCCTCACTTGTTTCCAAGCAAGTTAATGTTTTCCTATGGCTGAATGTGTTTACATGAAAGACTGGAAATGAGACTTTGCTTGTATGACAATGAAACTTATTTATAACTATCCCATGATGTCAAGACAAACATATACATGTTCACACTCATACATATCTGCATATGAGAGGGACTTGCAACATAGCTCAACTATTGTTGCTTGCAGAAAATAAGCAGCTCTCCTAGAAAACCAGTTGTCACAATATGGCGCTTGAAATCAAATAGAAGAATTTGTTTTCTCAATTCTGCATTGAAAATGTTGCAGCATAACATTCCTAAAATTGTATCATGTTGGAAAGAACTTTGCAAAAATCAGCATGATGTAAGACTATATCTGTTGATCTGGCTAAACTGGCACTGATTTGTGAAAGACAGAAGCAAATGGCTGTCAGTAACTGCAGTCTTGAGTTCCATTAAAGATGAAGAAATTAAATAATAGTAAACTAATAGATTAAGATTAATTATTAAAAATTAAATAAATTTAAATTGTACTGAGACAAGAAATTTAGGTAGCTTAATTTTGGACTATTCATTAATTGAGACAGACTAAAATGAAATTAAATACGTAGGCAAGTTGTGAAACTGTCTCTGTATGTAAATACACATAACCTTTGTAATTGAGGTTAACTTCACTGATTCAATATTGCAGTTGGGGTTTCAGATTTCAATTGGAATGTTTTCATTTATTTCACTCACAGTTTAGGAAACGCTTGAACATTTCATCTATTTTCTTCTCCAGTAAAAATTTACACTTTTTGATATAGGCTTAGTTATAGTTAGTAGCTTCATGTAACACATCTGAGTTTTTTTTTTATTAATCATATATATGAGGGTATGTATGGGCATAAATTTATGATTGTATGTTTGAATATTACTCACACACATATATCTTTTATCATTTGCTTCAGTCATTAGACTTCAGCCATGCTAGAGCACCACCTTGAAAGTTTTTTCTAAGCCTGGCATTTATTTTATTGGTCTCTTTTTGCTGAACTGCTAAGTTATGGGGACATGAATAAACCAATGCCAGTTGACAATCGGTGTGGGGGACAGACACAAAGATATACATACACGCGATGAGCTTCTTTCAGTTTCTGTCTACCAGATCCATGCATGAGGCTTTGGTCAGCCTTGGGCTATAGTACAAGACACTTACTTGCCCAATGTATCATGCAGTGGGACTGAACCTGGAATCATGTCATTGGGAAGCAAACTTCTTACAGCTCTGCTGCACCTCATAAATCCACCCAACCATAGAAAATCTGCCTTGACGAGTTCTATCTGACCTATGCAAGTATGGAAAAGTGAATGTTAAATAATGATGATGATAAAACTTTGGAATTCTGTTTGAGTAGAGTTTATTCAAGGACAAAATCAACAATAAACACAGTTTTAAGAGTTAATTATCCTACTGGCTCAGTTCCATTTAGCTTTAAACAAGTACTGTGAATAGATATAACACACTATTGTGAATGAGGGTTACTGAAGTTCTATATAATTAACAAGTGCTGAGTTCAAATTGTTCTGTGAACCTGTAGAAGGCCACAAGTGTAGCTAGAGAATAAGAGCAAAAGATTATAAATTTAGTAAAATCATGGTGTATGTGTTTATGTATGTATGTATATATATGTGTGTGTGTATGTATATGTACATATATGTGTGTATATATATGTATACTCACTCACACACTCCCCATCATTATAATTGTACATTCATTCTTTTTTCCTTTCTGCACATGATTTGTTAATAAAAATAGTTTATAAATGTCATCAATAGTCTGGAGACCAAATATAATGTGCTCATGTGTGGGTTTGTGGCATAAGAGTACAGTTCAGTTTGTAGTCATTGTATTTCATGTGTGTACTGTTGCCATAGAGGCTAGTATACAGCTTTGTCAAATCATTCCAAGATCTGTGGGACCAATCAACAATCACACTTAGAATGCACAAAGACTATTTCTTAGAGACTCCAGTAATAAAAACCAGAGAGAGATGAGCATTGGTTTACAGTTCAGCCAGACTGAAGAAAATTTTCCTTGTCTTTTTCTTTCTCCATCTCTCTACTTACCACTTCTTTCAAACGTTTTTTTCAGTTTTCTTTTCTTCTCATTATTTCTGTTCCCTCCCTGTTTCTCATTTCTTCTGTTCATTCTCTCTTTTGTATTTTCTGTTCTTTCTCTCCAGCTTTCTGTTGTATCTCCCACCCTCCCTTTTCTCCTACCCACTTCACTCTCTCTTCTCTTTTTTGTCACTTCTCTCTCATGTTTTGTTTCTCTCTCTTACTCTCTCACTGTCATATTTCTGATCTGCATGCTTCCAAAATTGTAAACACTCTATTCTCCTATAAAAATATTAGGGTGCTTTAAAAAAAATTGAGAAAATCCCATAAAAATTTTCAGAAATAGATATAACCAAATACTAAGAAGTATTTTGTCCAAAACTACTAATTTTGCTAGACATTCAAAATATAAAAAAATACTTACTATATTCTGATTTACTGTCATGCCTTCTAAGCAATTTGAAACCCAAAATTAAGGTAGCCTAATCTCTGGTTTATGATATATCAAAGAGGTAAGAGTGCTTTGATTCTGCTGGTGTCCTGACCATGTAGAGCATCCTAAAAATGAGAAAGCTGTTAGACTAACCAAAGAAACTTTATAACAAATAATAGTATTTGCAAAGTACCATGTAAAAACTTGAAAATCTACATATTTAAACATATGCAAGAGATTGGACCTAGAAATTCACATAACAAACTCAGTGAGATCCCATTCTCATTTGGTGAAAAATTCTTTCATAATCATAACTGCAAGAAAAAATGAAGTTGTTTACAACCATCTCTGCATTAGTCATTATTAGTTAATCCACTTTTCTTTCTGAAAGTATGACCAACTATGAAGTGTGTCTCTTGAGGTTTAGACATATTGTTTTTATTCTTTTATACTTTTATTTCTTTTATTGGTCTCACTGATTAAATTGTGAACATGCTGGGCCACCAATTTCAAGGTCATGGACAATCACATTGACTCTAGAGCTTATAGAAATATAGTACTTATAGGCAATCTTTATATCCAACTCAACATGGACATATTGGTTAGAAACTGAATACTGCAGTATTCGCTATGAGTAGTCCTCTCACATAGACACCTTATATAGAAAAGCACAGACATGCATCATAGCAGACAAGAATCCTCTGGCATGGATACTGGAACTGCCAGATTATGTGGGATTTCATCATACTGCACATCCTCAATGACAGGCGTCCACATACCATCCAAATCTCACTGTCAGCAATATGTAGAATAGGAGTGACTTTTTGGGCACTGATGTTGCAACTAGCCAGCTGACTTGTTAAAAAATAAGTGTTTATTTTATCCATCTCTAGTTATAAAGCTCTTAGATTATGGAACATCGAAGAGCATTATATAACACTAGTTTTTAGACCAGTGTAATCAGGAACATAGGTGTGCACATAAATACATGTGTGTGTATGTATTAGATGTAATGCAACATAACTAACTCAAGGGTGTCATTTTGTGTATGTTACTTTTTAACTGATACATAAATTTTAATGTCCACTTTACTATGTTTGCATGGGTCAGATGGAGTTTATTGGGCCAGCTTTTCTATGTTTGAATGTCCTTCCTGTTACCAGCCCTTACCTGTTTCAAATGCAAGATAATATTTCCCCATGGCTAGACATGTTTTGCAGAATATTGGCAATGAATGACCATGGTTGTATGAGACTGTGATACTCATTTATAACAATCATACAATGTCAAGACTAGGAGACACAAACATACTCATACACATACATGTATTGCGAGGATGATCCGGTTCTTGACTGAAGATTGAAGGCTTCGAATGTCCCGTCCGTGTTTTTTGTATCATCTTCTAAATGTTTTGTATTTTTTTACCTATACATATATATATATATATATATATATATATATATGTTGAATCGTTAGCCCCTACACGCAATTTTTTTCTCTCCTTGTTTCTTTTCTGTGTCTCTTTCTGTTGAAGAGCGTAGGCTCGAAACGTAAAAGTCTTGTTTTATTTCTATTCCTGAGCACCATACTAATACATTGTTTGTTTGTACTCCACCTGCCTTCGTCTTTTGTTTATTTTCGTAAACCTTCCCGTTTTATATATATATATATATATAATTTTCAGCTGTAACCAAGATGGGAGGGTCAATATTCATTATGTTCTATTTATGTCAAAAATCCTAAATGTTAAATTTTACTATTAAATTCACCTGAAGAAAATTGATTTTTTTACATGATGTAATAGTTTTGTTCATCAATAAAGAACACATCTGAAACAGCTGTAGTGGACTTTATATGTGTGTGGTATCATTTAATGTACTCAGTATAAAGATACAAGCTACTAATAGTTTGTTTCTTGCTTTAGAGACATACGTCTAGGCTGGTTTTTATAACATGCCTTGTCTCCAAACAATTTCAGACTTTAACACATGGTCTAGTCAATTTTCAAATCAAGATGCTAGTACAAAGGAAATCACAACAAAGAAACTAAAAGGAAGTAGATGCAAAAAATTAGAAAGATAAATAAAAACAGAAAAAGAAAGGAAAGATAATGAGAACTGTGTTCCTTTTGACCATAAAGCTAGTTGTTGTATAATAATCCAATGGAGAGTGTCTCACAGGCTTTGGACCTAAGGGAACATAACTCTAGTTTTCTTTTTCATTCACCCTTCCACTTATTGTATCTACCACCTTTTTGGTTTCTTTTCTCATGATTTCCCTTGTACCAGCATCTTGATTTGAAAGTTGAATAGACCATGTGCTCAGAGCCTCACGATTGCTTGAAGACACAAGGCATGTTATAAAACCTGCCCAGACTTGTGTCTCCAAAGCAAGAAATTATGAATAGCTCTTGTAGCTAGTATCTTTATACTGTTTACATTAAATGATATTTATCCCTCACTAGATGGAATACCTTTTTTGTTATCTTACCATAATGGAAGAGTGAATTATATATATATGTATAGTTAAATCAAATAAATGAACAATAAAATTAACAATAACAAACAAGAGGACATGCACAAGGAATGTATTAGTTTGACATTCAGTAAAAAGAGAGAGTTGACGTTTGAGGCATAGCTCTTCATTGGGAAGGAGAAAGGGAAAAGTCAAAAGAAGGAAAAGATATCATCAACAGCACACATTTGTAGTTACATTATATATAAAATATGCACACACATGATAAGCTTCTTTTGGTTTCAGTGGTGCTACCAAATCCACTTGTGATGCTTTGATTGGCCCAGGGCTATGAAATAAGACACTTCAGCAAGATGCCATGCAGTGGGACTGAACTTCATACCATGTTGGAAAGCTTCCTATATGTATACATACATGCATACATACACGCACACAAAGACACCCAGTACACTCTGTAAAGTATTTGGTGTCTGGAATGATATTCAGTTTTAGAAACCTTACCAAAACTAGGGCAAGATGTGGTCTTCCAAACTATTGGATCCTGTCTCACTGTCCAACTCATATCAGCATGGAAAGCAAATATAAAGATGATGATGATGATGTCACAGTGGGCATTTGCACAATTTCTACCCACCAAATTCCACTCGCAAAGTATTGGTTGCCTCCAGAGGTAATAGAAGGTACTTGTCCAAAGTGTTGCTCAGTAGGATTCATCTCAGAACAGTGTGGTTGGAAAGTATATATTCCAACCACACAGCTGTGCTGGCATTTAATGCTTAACATTTTTGCATGTTCAAGTCTGTTCAAAAGCATTTTACTTTCTTACAAACCTAAATTCAACAAAATCCAAATTTTTTTAACATTTGCTATCTTTTATGGTTAAAACCTTCCAAATTTTTATACTCCATTTTCTTTGTGTGCGTGCGTGTGTGTGTGAGCATGCGTGCATCATCATTATCATCATTTAACGTCCGCTTTCCATACTAGCATGGGTTGGACGATTTGACTGAGAGCTGGTGAACCAGATGGCTGCACCAGGCTCCAAACTTGATCTGGCAGAGTTTCTACAGCTGGATGCCATTCCTAACGCCAACCACTCCGAGAGTGTAGTGGGTGCTTTTATGTGCCACCGGCACAAGGGCTAGTCGGGCAGTACTGGCAACGACCTCGTTCGAATCTTTTTACCCATGCCACCGGCACAGGTGCCAGTAAGGCGATGCTGGTAACGATCACTCTTGAATGGTGCTTTTTACATGCCACCGGTACGGCTGTGCGTGTATTCATCAGCATATGGGAATTGATCTCTTCACACTTCGTACATTTTATATAAACTTTTAGGAATCTATAGAAGAGTTAAACCTACTGCAACTGTCCTAGTATGTGTGGAAAATTCTGAGTGAGACGTAAGATAACCATCTCTATTCAGCTTTCTGCCTCTTCTTTTCCCTCTTTCCCTTTTCTCTCTTCTACTCTTTCTTTATTATTATCTCTTTCTGTCTTTCATCTTTTCCTTACACAACACTGTCCTCTTTTTTGTGTTCTCTCACATATTTTCTATTCTGCTGCTTATCTTTCTCCTTCCCTCTCTCTCACACTCAAACTCACCCTCATCTCTTCCTGTCTTTTTCTTTTTATTCATTTTCATTTAATTTATATGCCTTTTCTCTCCTTAAAATATATTTTTAATAAAAGATTTTTTTCTAGTAGTTTTACTGACATTGAACTCGAACTATGCTATTTGTCCCATTTAATTCTCTATATGTACCCACTAATATAGTTAATGAAAAGACAGAGGAGTAGAGAGCAGATCCAAGCTTCTCAATGTGGCATTGACTGATGTTTAAACCTCTTGACTGTATCACAGTGAGTCAGACATGCTGCTGTTCTGTTCTAGAGTCATGTTTTAAAAATCAATGACATTCAGTAATATGTTGAAAGTGTTGTTGTTCTTCTTTTAACTGTCCTTGTATTTTCTTGTCATGAACATTGTTAGAATATCATCATAGTTTTTGACATTTCCATATAGTTTTGTCCACTTTTCTTTTTGTAACTCTTCTGCTGTAGACTAGAAGATGTTTTAAATTTCAGTCTTCAGTTACTGTAACTTAAATAGTAATTGATGGTCATGATATAAAAGTAAATTATGATAATATCTTTTATTAGATAATACATTAGTCATCATCATTGTTTTATGCATGCTTTCCATGTTGGCATGAATTGGATGAGTCATTACTTTATGGGTCTGTTCTTATTTGGAGTTACTGCTCCCCTAGACTGGTTGGAGAACTATGTTTATTCATACATTTCAATTTTCAGCTTGGCTTTTATGTCTGGCTGTCTTTCTTATTTGCAATTACTTAACATAGTGTACTGAATGCATTTTATTGTGGCATTATCATAAGAGAGGTTGTCATGATCTTGACAAGATTAAGTGGTCCTCTGAACCCCGTGTCATCTTCACTCAATTGCCAACCACTTCACAGATTGTGCTGGGGGAATTTTATCATGGTACCAGCACTGGTTGGGTTACTGTTCATTCAGTGCAATGTAACAGAAATGGTGAATACACTGGAAAATATGATAATTGTAGTGGTGGTGACAAGTTCACTTGCTGGTTGCTAGTTGGTAGTGTAGAAGGTAGGGAAAGAGTAAGGAATGCATGGTGCTGACTAGAAAGGATAAAGGTGACATCGTCTTCGCTCACCATGTGAATAGAGCAGAGTGGTGACATTTAGTAGATATGACCCAGAAGTTGTTTCTCTTTGGTTACTATCGCAAACAGCAGTAACTTTCTTCAACTGAATACATGTTGTTGATTGGTTGAAATTACCCAAATACGACAACTTTAACATGAAATAACTTCTAAAATACCAAATTTTGTCAAAAATGTTCAAAGTAAACTGTGTTCTGCCTGAGACATTCCACCAGTATACAAAGTTTCAAGCTGCTTAGTTAAAAAAAAATTAATTAAAAAATCTGTGAGCCAAACTGAACATCCATAAATTTGAAACATTTAATCCATAAAGTGTAGCAAAAATACTGAATAGTTGCATTAGCCAATGAGTAGGAGCTGCTGTCATTTGATGTTTCCTTACTCGTTTATTCTCTATCATGGAATGCTAACCTAGCATACAACTTTCTGAGTAAGTGGTTTGAATTATGAAAGGGCATCACTGTAAAAATTCATATTCAAATATATGCATATAAAATGCTAAACTATCTAGCCACCCAGAATAGATTCTGTGGTTAAATGGTTTCAACCATGAAACTACTTGCTTTTAGGTTCCAATGTAAGGATTATATTGCACTTTTGACTCTTTTGATACTAACTTACCTGAAACCAATTTGGTTCTATGATACAAATTTCTTGTTTTAAAGTAATCTAAATTAAAAACTTCCAGTACGGTTTCGTATTAATTTATATTCAAAATACCAGCTTCATAATGACA
Source organism: Octopus sinensis (assembly GCF_006345805.1). Taxonomy (NCBI): domain Eukaryota; kingdom Metazoa; phylum Mollusca; class Cephalopoda; order Octopoda; family Octopodidae; genus Octopus; species Octopus sinensis. The sequence goes on along the minus strand of NC_043007.1, from coordinate 63,613,480 downwards.
ATTATTTTATTAAATTCTTCGTTAAACAAAGGCAAGGTATTTCAACAGAAATATTACAAAAATGTTTAGCAAAATCTTTTGATTTTATCATCTCTGGCAATCTGAGCTCAAAAAAACCCCCACTTACTTGGAAACAGGAAACCCGGTGTCAGGAAAGACATCCAGCTGCTGAAAAACTGTCGAGTTTGATGGTAAAGAATAACGACTAATTGTAGCTACAACTGCAGCAACAATTTTAGTTAATAAATTCAATACCAGACTGAAATAAGTATTAGCAGTGATACAATTGACTAAAAGTCCTCAAAAGCTTTGCCTTAGTATAGCCACACCCCATTTACTGAAACCAGGAAAAGAATTAAAGAATGTAATTTCAAACTAAATATTTTCTATGAGTTCAACCTTCTCAAGTCCACAGTTGTTAGCACTTCTGTGTATCAACATCTACTATATTGTAATTTTATTGAATTCTATAAGTAAGGAGTTAAATTTTGCATGATCCACAGCAACTGGCAACAGGTGTGGCTCTGTGGTAAGTAGCTTGCTTACCAACCACATGGTTCTGGGTTCAGTCCCGCTGCGTGGCACCTTGCGCAAGTGTCTTCTAATATATACTCGGGACGACCAAAGCCTTGTGAGTGGATTTGGTAGACGGAAACTGAAAGAAGCCTGTCGTATATATGTTTGTCCCCCCAACATCGCTTGACAACCAATGATGGTGTGTTTACGTCCCCGTAACTTAGCGGTTTGGCAAAAGAAACCAATAGAATAAGTACTAGGCTTACAAAGAATAAGTTCTGGGGTCGATTTGCTTGACTAAAGGCGGTGCTCCAACATAGCCACAGTAAAATGACTGAAACAAATAAAAGAATCTGTAAGAGCCGGCAACAATCTGTGTAAAAGCTATTATGTGTAATTATTTTAAATGTAAAATCATTACTTTTATCTGTCAAAATCTGAACTGCTGGCATGCCATAGCTTTACCCACAAAATCATGTTTGCTAGCACCTTCAATAACTTCCAAAATAAAGGTTGATTTGAGTAGGCATGATTGTGGTTAAGAAGTTGGCTGATGTCCTGAAGTCTAGCTGTGTTCAGGCAATACCTTGTAATTGAAATTGGTACATAGAAACAGAAAAAGCCTATTGTGCATGTATATATATTTGTAATTATGTATGTATACACATTTGTATATCTGTGGGTGGGTGAGTTTGCATTTCCCCTTTTTATATGTCTGCTAGTTGTAAACAAAAGACTCATCTAAACGGTGTCATTTGTTACCAGTTCTCTATGGAAACAACTAACACCATTGTTTCAGTGGATTGCAGGATTATTACCTCATTTAGGAACAGGTGGGGGTATGTATTCCAGAAGGACATCCAACTGCAGAAAACTCTGTCCCAATATATTCTTGTCTGACTACCCCATCCCCACCCCATCCATCAAGCATGGGAAATTAAACATTAAACAATGATGGTGATATGATACCTAATTAATTATGGTTTTAACTTTGATAAACTGAACATCTGAAATTTTTTAGTAAAAATGGCTATTGAAGATAACACAGAAGATGTATATTTTTAAATTACATCCCATTTCTGACTGATTTTCCATGAAAAATTTACTCAAGTACCTATTGCTTGTAGCAAAGTTTGAAGATGAGATTTGAATGCAAGAAGTTCAATATGGTATCCGTTCAAAGAAGGAAACAATAAAAAAGCTGCTAATTCATCTTTTGGCTAAGTATGGCAAACTTAACTATGAAATTGTGGCTTTAATCTGTTAGTGCACTAATTTCAAGCAATGAAAAGGAAAAAATGAATTTAAAAACCTGAAGGTTTTAAGGGAAAAAATGGAGTTTTGGTTTTCTTTACCTGTCCTATTGTAGGTAGACAACTTTAGTGGTGAATTATGTACAATTGAATGAATTTACCAATTAAATACAAAGAAATAGGAAAAAGGAGAGATAAGAAAGAAAAGAAAAAAGGGGGAGAAGCAGCATAAGATAGAGGAGGAGGGGTAGATGGGCTACATACTGCAGGACAAATGGTGTGCTCAGCCATGCCCTGTGATTGCGCTGCTGCAGGGAATGGCCAACGACACTCGCTGTAGCAGCCACACTACCTCATGGTGTTCATTTCTGCAGTGGGCTGCCATTATCCCTATTTTGAAGAGGAAATTTGTAGTATGTAGTGTGAGAACACCTGATATCTTGATATCAATCAACACAAACTGATAGCTGCTGCTCAGGCCCCTGTATTTATTGCTTTTTCCCTCCTCTGCTTTACGGGTTGTGACACCCAGGTTTGCACGTCGCATCATAGACTAGAGATCTGCCTCCCTCATTAAAACCAATGCTCAGACTAGCTTGCTCACGAATAACAAAAAATGCTGGCAAAGCCTTGATATATTTGAATAGGAGGAGGAGTTAAGCTGCAGCAAAAGTAAGTGTATCCTTTTGTATTACCAACTATACCCCACAACCTTGCAACGTAAACAGATGCTGTAAAAGCATGAACAAACAGAAACACTGGCTCCATACATTAGCTCCTTATCATGACAAATTGTTCTGACTTTTATCCCAATAACTAATTTTATTTACTCTTCAACAAAGCTCTCTTATTTGTTAGAATAGTTTCCAACTGTTTCAGAATAAATATGAAAATTCAGTTGTCCACTTCTTATCGTCTTTTTTTCTTCTTTTTCTTTCTTTCTTTGCACTCATTTTCATTGATGATAAATCTATTTCTAATGGTTGACTTTGCTGGTGTGTTACTCCGGAGATACCAACTGAACTTGTTCCAACTTGTTGTTGTCAAGCTTGTATTATTTTACTTAACAACCTTTCAACATTACCATTTCTGTGTTATTTCTCATTTGGCTATTTTATGATATTGTCACATAGATACTACTAGGTATAGTTGAACTTTTGAACTGTATCAGATTTACTGGAGTTGTTGACATCTGAGCAGCAGGTGAATAAAGATCACATAGGCTAAGATTAAATTCTGGTTAACTGGTTGAAAGAATTTTAGAGAAGGCCTACCTTTATTCATCACAAAAGAGTCTTTCTCTCTATCTAAAAAACTGGGCTTTATATAATAAGGCAGATATAAGATGGAAAGGATTCTTAGTAAGAGAAAAAAAGTTTGCCACTTTAGCATGTTCTCTACTTGGCCATTTACACTTTAGCATGCAATCAAACTATAAGCCTAATTCTAAACACTAACCCAATTCTTAACACAGATCATGTCATTTCACAGTGTAAACAACAGATAATACAATAGACTGCTAAAGTATTACCAAAATTTCACTTATATTGGTGTCTTATAACGCCCATTCATGATAGCAGTTCCTAATAGGAAAACCATCAGCTATAAAAACATTATTAAAGTTAGTAGGTAATGCAGAAACCTCCAAAGTAATCCCAGGTGCATTGATGAGTAGAATTTGTTGCAAGCACTTCCTAACTATGATCAAGCAAAAAATAATTATTTTAATCCTTTAACCCTTTCGTTACCAACCTGGCTGAAACCGGCTCTGGCTCTTTAGTATAAATGTCTTGTTTTCATAAGTTTTGAATCTAAATCTTCCACTAAATCTTAGTCACAATTTATGTTCCCAACACTAGCTTAATGATAACTAAGTTATTTTACTAAATTCTTTGTTATATTTAAAATGATTGGAAGAAACAGAGCATCTCAAAATAAATAGTGACGAAAGGGTTAACCTCACTATCCTTCATTTTAGTCTTAGTATAATTTATAATAGTCTAATTGTTAGAAATTTTAAAACGAAGATACTCTGATATGATATATATAGATTGATACACAGTATGTGTATCCTTATTAATTTTTTTGTGGAGGAGGTTGTACTTCTGGAATTGATGGAGTAAGGCAGATTGCATAATTAATACAATTAAAATGAACAATAGACTTAAAATATTTTAATCTCTACATAAAACTCACGGGCAGATTTACCAGATGATCAGAAGGACCAGTATTGCAAAGCTTTATAAAGAACTGTGCATTGAATAGAGTAATATCTTAACCCTTTAGAAGGTGGTGAGCTGGCAGAAATATTAGTATGCTGGGCGAAATTCATAGTGGCATTTCATCTGTCTTTACATTCTGAGTTCAAATTCGACCAAGGTTGACTTTGCTTTTCATCCTTTCAGGGTTGATAAATTAAGTACCAGTTGCGTAGTGGGGTTGATCTAATCGACCGGCTCCCTCCCCCCAAATTTCAGGCCTTGTGCCTAGAGTAGAAAAGAATATCTTAACCCTTTAGCATTTAAACCAGCCATATCTAGCCCAAGTATCTCATATGAGTAATTTGAATGCTAAAGAGCTAATCAGTATTAGTGTTTAGTGGCTATGTTAGGATACTTTCAGCATGTATATATTGGTGTATATGAAGGCTAAGGCCATGGCACAAATAATAGAAGAGTACACATAGATCTTGGTGTTTTTTTAGGAATATCAGAAAGCTGTCTGATTGAGAATCCCTCCAATAATACATAAGACTCCATGTATTTATAATAGTTTTGTATTTTTACATGTATTTCTTTTTCTGCTCATGTAAAATAATTCAAAATGAAATCATTGATCTTTGTTGGGGTTTTTTTTTCGGGAGTTGGGGGGTGGGATTTACACCTGTGTCATTTCTATGAAAGTCCATCTAATTAATATTCAAGAGCTTAACCATATGAGCAATTTCTGTTCTGGAGTGCCTTCCAGTTATTGCAATATTGGAACATATAAGTGACTTTTATAATTATTTTTGTTTAGTTCAGTTTGAGGTTTAATTCTCATGCTTGCATGGGTACATTTTGTGTCTATACATATATAGAAGTAATGATGCAAATAAACAAATAGACATGCATCAACCACACATACTCAGCTTGCCTGTCGGTAGGCTACAATCTAGTGCAGAGGAGATGACTTCTTCAAATGCTGTATGTTAAAACACCTGAAAGTCAAAGACAGGCAAGACAACTCACCCTAAATTCCAACAGGCTTCTTTCAGTTTCCTTCTACCAAATCCACATCCACTCACAAGGCTTTGGTCAACCAGGGGTTACAGTAGAAGACACTTGTCCAATGTACCACACAATAGGAGTAAACCTGAAATCGTGAGGTCAGGGAGCAAAATTCTTACCCTACAGCCATACCATAACATATTCAATAACAAAAGTCTTGCGTAATTCTCTGTGACTAGACTACACGTCATGTTGTGATTTGTGACAGTGACCTTGATAATGTAAAAATAGCAAGTTTACATACTCATATACACAAAAATTTTCTCTGTCTCAAACTCTTTCACTAGCCACCAATTTATTCATAGATCCACTCTCTCATTCAGTAGCTAACTCAGTCACTTAGCCATTGACAGATTAAATTTATTTACTTTTCTCACTGTTTAAATCATTTTTGTCATTTGCTTACTCACCTGGTGAATTGTTTGGATGAGAAATTCAGTTTGCAATTTGACTAAGAAAACCCAGTGATTGCTGGAGTGGGAGAGATGTTTAGATTGTTGTCTTAGCAACTATCACTATCATCATCAATATTATCTGTTGGTTTTTCTTAATTTGAGTGTGGAGGAGGAGGATACACATTATTTTCTTTTAGAGGCCAAAGCTTCCTTCTGACCCATTTCAAGTGACATTCTTTTATATGAATGTCATATTTACTCTCAACAGTAGTAATATGAACAATAGGAGCAACAACACATTAATTTCCTATTTCAAAGATTGCTTGTTCATTTATTTTATTTATTTATTAGATACCTTGCACGTGCCAATAGAAACTAATCATCCACAAATGCACACACACAGACATTTACATTCGTAATGAAATTTTTTTTAAAATCTAGGTGTAATCCATCTACATTTATATGCAAGAGACAAGGTGACAAGAGACAAAAATGCATATAAATTAGAATTATTTTGTAAACATGATTTTTACATGTTTTTAAGTTTCCATCTTCCATTTGAGTCTGTTCCCCAGCAATTAACAGCTTCTTTCTTCAGTATTGATTGAATGACAGAAATCTTTCTCAGATGAGCTTGTCACAGACAAGGAAGCCATATATTCTCAATGTGTTATTACATTTTTTGTATTATTTCTATCAATTTTTCTTTTCTTTTTTTTTGGTTTTTTTTTTGCTGTATTTACAAACCCAGTGTACTGGCTTACATCAAAAAAATAAAAAAAAGAAATAGAATAAGTCTGGAGGCTATTACATACTTTACCAGGATGTTTTGTTTGCTGTTAGCAACATATCAAGTCTGTTGATCATTTATAGGCACTTATGACAATTTAAATGTTTCATTTATTTTTATAAAACCTTTTTTCTCATTATTGTTCCAGTAGGTAGTGTTCTTCTAATACTAGATTCAATATACATGCTATACTATTTGCTTTGTTTAGATGACTTCTCCATATTGTTCATCAAGATTCTGTTTTTACATTATGGCTGATTTGAAGGAGAATTGGCTGCTATTTCTAGCAGGTCACTTAACCTCACACGTTTGTTAGAAATTTTTATGGCAGACAATGAGTGCTATATTTTGTTCACATGGCATTTCAGTGAAATAACTTAATCAAAACTTCCTCATACTCTTTTATTCTTTTACTTGTTTGACTGTGTCCATACTGGAGCACTGCTAAATAAGTTTCTGTGAATCCTTCTTAATTAGGGTGGGTATCTTTGGATTTAGGTACATGTATGTTGTATCGATAAAATCAAAGCAATCTGGTAAAATGCAGGGATGAGCTTGGATGTCTTGAGTGAGTAAAGTGAATGCCTGAGTGTTTGAAAACCACTTATTAGGATATTATTACAGGTTTCTCTTTTAGTGGTTTTGGGTTCAACCCCACTGCATGGCACCATGGGCAAGTATCTTTTACTATAACCCTGAGCCAGACGTCCTTTGTGAATAAGATCTGTGTTGTATTTTTTGTACTCGTTGTGTCTGTGTGTGTACCCTTGACATAACATCATGTGATGGTTGTAAATAAGCATCACCATCATACAAACAATGTTCATTTCCAGTCTTCCGTGAAAAACTCAGGATACTCAAATCCATTTTTGGAAAATATTACTTTGCTTGGAAACAGGTGTGGGTTGGACACAAGAAGGGCATCCAGTCATAGAAAATCTGCTTCCACAAATTGTATCTGACCCATGCAAGCATGGAAAAGTGGATGTTAAGTGATGATAAGGAATGATTTCAAATGATTTCATGACCTTGTTTTTAAATGTCATAGTTGTTGTATATCAATGAATATTTAAGTGAAAAATAATATATTTTCCTTTCAAGCATCAGAATTGAGTACTTTACTGATTTATGGTTTTTATAAAATAGTTTACCCTCCTCAAAAATAATTACATTCAAGTTGGTGAAAGAACTGCATTCAGTAAATCAAAATAGGTTTATAGCAGAATTAATTTATTTGCTGAAGGTTTTAGTAAATCTATCACCATTTTTATTACCTTACTCCTCCTTCATCCAGTCTCCATCTTTATTGTTTTCCTTTCATCACACATTGTTATATTTGGGAGTGAAATATTCACAGCATTTTTTCTTGGTGGCATGTGAAGAAAATAATATATTTTCGACCAAAAATACAACACTGATCTTATTTTTTCATATGTTGCATTACATGAACTCAGTGGTTAAATTGAATATATTTACTGTTTTCCATTTCATTTCTCCAAATTCCTTAAAAACCATCTTGATCTGAAGATAGCATGTGATGGACAGACAGAAAAATAACTCTTATTATAATATAGATTTATCTCCGAGTGAAGCTTGTGCAATTTTATATGCAACTTAACATACATTTTTCGTTTGATAGCTAACAATTTTCTTATTTACACTTTCACTTACTGCTTTCTTTCATTTTACTTCCATCTACACTTGTCACATAGTCTCTGTGGGTCATTCAACCGTTTAGAAATAGTAGTCGAGTCTCATTTAACTCCACTTATTTTCCCACTTGACTTTAATTTCCAATTCATTTGATCTTTTCCTGATCAAGATGAGTAAGCTCCTAAGCATTGCAAATAGGATAAGCTGAGGATTTCCAAGAGTTCTAAGTGTGATGTTTTAATTTTAAAAAAACAACTACATTTTTGAAAGTTACACATAGTCCTTACAGGTCTTGAGTATTGCCTATGAATGAAATACTGTATCACAACTTATGCATTGTCAGCAGTCATTGTACAACTGTATCTTTTTGAATCCTGAAGCATTCACTAATCTGAATCGGTGATATTTGATTAAAATCTTTTGATGAAAGGTGCAACCCCTAGATGCTAAAGCAGAAATATATTAGTCTACTCTAAATGATAAGTAACATTGTATGTAAGTTCTTGAAGACTAGATCTGTCTCACCTTTGGAATCTTATTCATATCATTTGCACTAGAAATACTTTTACTAACCAAGTTCTTGATCCTCCTCATCCTCCGGTTTCTTTTTTATTTAGAAAATGGTAGTTGGTCTGTATTTACTAGGCCCTCTTTGAGAAGCAATGATTCATATTTGGTTTTCACATAGGGCTTTATATATATATATATCCAACCATCTTCTCTGCCCACTATTTCATGGGAGGGTCATGGGAGTAGTGTCCTCAGGTACCTCCTTCATACGGTCCTATCAGAAGCAACTGTCATTACACTTTCCAACTGGATTCCCAAGTGTCACCAACTGAGACTATGGATGTTATCCAACCATCTCATTATTGTTCTACCCCTAGATTTCCTGCCAGTTGGCTTGGCTTGAAAAATCCTTCTTGCATTTCTTTATTGTAACATTCTAATTACATGTCTGTAGTACTGAAGCTATAACCTCTCAATGTGGGAAAGTAGCAGCTCAACCTGAAAAGATTTCCAAGCTGTGCACCTTTGTCAAGTATCTTTTGAGATCCTTCAAAGCAACCCCATTTCAGCCACTTTTATTCAAAATCATACTGTTTTGGTCATAATCCTACGTTCATGACCATAAGTGAGGAAAGGCATGAAAACTGATTTGAAAATAGCGAGTTTGGTCTTTTTTAATCAACTTCTCTTTTTAAGATTGAATACTGGAGCTGAGACATTACTATGTCAGCACTTGCTATTCAGCCTTCTCCCATCACTTATGAATACTGCCTTGAGATATAGGACTAGAGCTAAGGTAAATTTTAGTTCTGAAAAAGAAATGTTATCTTACTTAAATATTAGAGGTAATATGATTTTGTATTATGTGGCTAAAATGTTGGGCAATTTCCTATGTGTTCAGACCTTGCTACTGTGTAACCTTCAAACCAGTCAAAGGTCCCCTATACAGTCAGTTGTCTTGCTAGAAGTAGCTTTGTAGTACTTTACATTTTGAGTTCAAATCTCACTGAAGTCAATTTTGCTTTTATCCTTTCAAGGTTGATAAAATAAAGTGTCACTCAAGTAATGGGTTGATGGTATTGACTAACCCACTCCCTTCAAAATTTCTGGTCTTGTGCTTAAATTAGCAACAGTTTATTATTTTGCTGTTATTGTTTAGAGTTTCAATTATAATAACTACAACAGTAATAATATTAATAACAATACCAATTTATATTTTCATTTCAGAATTGGATAAATGAATATACGTCTTCATTGGGTGTAGGAGTATTTCATTCTGGTGTACAAATCTACGGATCTGGTAAGTTCCCTTTCTGTTTTTCTTTTGTGTGCATATGTGTGTGGTTGCAAGGTCTCTGCTAAACTCTTATTGTTCTATATTCTTTGATTTTTCAAATTCCACTGAGGTCAACTTTACCTTTCAGCCTTTCAGCATATAGTAAGATAATTACAAGCTGTACCTATCTTATTGTACTTATTGACTGGTGTCCTTCCCCCAAATTTCAGGCCTTGTGCCTATAGTAGAAAGGATTATTGTTTGATGACTTTTGAATTCATACTTCTTTATCATAATACTATACCTTTAATTGTGAAAACCCACTTTCTTTTTATACATTTACATGCTCTTGTTCAATTCTCCTTCATTTTAGAAATCTAATAAAGAGTCCATTATTTACAGCTTCATTAAACTTTTCTTGACCATACTTGCTCACATCCTCTCCTTTTGTAATACCAGTGGATCCATTGTAGTTCTTTGTTATAAATTGGACAAGGTGATGTATTTGCTTTAAAATAACAAAAATCGGTATCTACAGATACCTGATGTTGATAATTCTACAAAAATAGAATTAGTACAGCTTAATACATTGTGCTAAGGATTTCTTGAAATGCCTCTACACCAATTTAGGTGGATATTAATCCTTCAGCTACATCTCCTCTATTTATAAATGGTAGCTGCTGTACTTCAGTGTTTTGTCTTAGAATTGATATCATTAATAGAAAATACGTAAAAGGCAGAATTTGATGTTTAAAATCGTGTGTTTGAACCCTTTGATATACTCTGGTCTTTTATTTGATACCTTTTTAATGCTCCACAGGGCCAGTGTTTATCTCAGTTGCCTTATGTTGGGCAGTGAAGAGATGACTGTTTTCTTCTGGCTAGAGTGTTGGGCTTGTGCATAGAGCTTATCCTGCCGCCACTTCAAGCCAATAAATCATTTATCAATTCCACAAGTTACACCTACTTAAGAAGGAGGAGGGGCAGTGCTCATAGTCATTCAGGGCCCTCTTGGGATTGATATTAAAATTTAATATGATTATTGGTTTTCCATTTGAACTTCAAAACTAGTGCAGATATGGAGCTCCAGCTTTGAAGAAGGACTTGGTAAAGTCAGAATAAAAAACATAATAGGAATTCAGTTCTATATTTAAGAGATGAGGAATTATGTACATTATTTACATTTGACGGATATTTGTCCTCATCTTGTTTGTTGTTAACAACAAAGATGAGGACAAATATCCATCAAGTATAAATAATGTAGATAATAGGGATTATTAAAGAAGAGGAGCACTCATCAAGTGGTGGGATTAAGTGTACTATTAAGAAGAGAGAGAGAGAGCATGTCTATGAACCAATAATTATAGAATGTGGATAGTCTTTAATTTACACGAATGTGATGTGTGTGTCCCGTTCCAAATTTTTGAGCAGAACTCTATAGGATGTTGTAAAGAGATCAGGACTAACTTATTTTCTGGCTCAGGAAAGAAAAGTTAGCCTTTATAATGCATTGTTGGTTACAAAATTTACAGTCTTATATAAGAGTTAGCTTTTATATAAAGATTATCATGTTTTTGTTTGTTTTTTTAACTATGTGTTATTTACAACTAATGAGGATGTAGGTGTGCAATTTTTTAAGATATTAGTGTCTTGCTTCAGTTGAATGAGACAATGTTTTGCCTTCATTGCAGGATAGTTTCTCTTCTGAAGATATATGTTATTCCATGTGGGTGGTGTGAAGGTCACATGTGTATGAACCATTTGCATGGAAGTTAGTGAAAGAGTTGTAGTTTAAAAGTGATATAATGTAGGTCATTAAGCTAGAGAATGAAGTATAAAGGTGGGGAGAATAATCCTTACAGGAGGTACTCCTTAGCTGAATAAATGAGAGTTTTAGCCAATGAGGAATCAGTTTAATAAGAAATTTCTAATTCAGATGATTATGACTTTCAAAGTGTTTGTTTCTTATTAGGCGCTTGATACTCTATATTCAGTGCACCATGTACACAAAACAATATTGATAATTATTATATATTGTCTTTAACATGAGTAGCACTTAATTTGAATTTGAACTTATTCTGAGTTTTGAAAAACTATGTTATCTACAGAGAAGTTGAACCACCGAGCCATAGGCTTTGAGCTTGTTATAATCCAGTATCAATTCTTAAACTGCTACCATTGCTTGGTGATTATATTGACTCAAAGTTAATTAAATTATACTAAAATAATCAACTAAATTACCTGTGCGTCATCTTTGCCTTAAGTACTTCTATTGTTTGCTCAAAAATTTCTAATGTCAGCTCCTGAAAATTTTAGAAGATGACTAAATTGCCAAGAAACATGCCTCAGTCACCTTTAATCCTTTCATGACCGTATTATCTCTTAAAATAGACAATTTGGAGAGGTTTAGCAAAGACCTAACTTCTCTGTAAGTAAACTTGACTTTCAAACATTATTAAATATGACTTAACAAAAAGGTTCTTTCATAAAATTGTTAGCTGGCTCAAACTTAAATAGAAACACTTTGTATCATAAAACCAGATGTAGTCCCAAAAAGGGCTGATGGTTTCATATTTTTCAGGTCACAAATCAGAATAGTCACTTAAAATTAGTGATGGTATGCATTAATTTATGTCATAAATCCTTAAAAATCCTTAAAAATGTTTCAGCCCGAAGGCTGTGGCCATACTGGGGCACCACCGCTGTTGACAATTTTTAGAAAAATGTTTTTTAGTTTACAGTGAGTTGAAAATAGGTTCACATTTGGACAGAATCCTTCTTCAGAAAAGAAACAAAATTTTAAAGTGCCATTTCAAGAATTCATAACCTTTTGATAAAATGTGAAAAAATTGGTTTTTTTTTTTGGAGAGAAATGACATTGTAGGATAGGTGTGAAAGGCCAGGTTTGAAAATAAAACAGGTGGAATGTTTGGGCCAGATATGGTCGATTTAAATGTTAAATTGTTAATTTCATTCAAATCAATAAATTCAGATTCATCTTTGTCAAGATCAGCCAGATGGAAGTTCTGTATGAGGTGGTATCAAAAAGTTCCCGGACAAGTTATGTTTAAAAGAAAAATAACTTAATTACCTAGGTTTTAACATCATCTCCTTCGAAATAGTCACTTTGTGCAGCAATGCACCAGTCCCAGTGTTCTTGACAGTTTGGGAATCCGGCCTGCGCATCATTTTCTGTAAGCAAGTCAAGAACCTTCTGTGATTCACTCTGGATCTCGACAATAGTGTTAAAATGGCAAAGCTCTGCCTTTTCATCTTGGGGGAGAGCAGGAAGTCTACAGCTGTTAAATCTGGCAAATAGGGCAGGAGCAGAAGTGATACTTTGTTGCTTTTGGTGAGAAACTCACAAGTAAGGAGAGCTTGGTGTCAGTGTGCATTATCATCATAAAGAATCCAATTTTTCATACTCCGCAGATCCAGTTACTTTCACCAAATGTCCTCCCTCAAACACTATAAAACATTGCAGTCTGATTGACAGTCTGACCCTGGGAAGCAAATTCTCGATGCACAATGCTGCGGATGTTAAAAAAAATGATAAGCATGCTCTTCATTGAGCTGTGGTGGTCATGTCTTCTTCGGTCATGGAGATAAAGGGTTCTTTCATTGTGATGACTGCTGCTTTATCTCAGTGTCATACCTGTAGACCCAACTCTCATCACCAGTGATGATCCTTGGCATGCTGACAGAGATCTTGACAGACTTCGACGTGATGTTCTTTCTGCTCAGTGGTCAACAGACAGAGGACAAACTTAGCAGAGACACGCCATATGTTCAATTCAGATGTTAGCATTGCCTGTACAGACCCATACAACAGACCAACAACATCAGCAATGTCATTGAGTTTCCTCTGATGATCCTCATGCACAAACTGATAAATTTTCTCCACATTTCCGGGGGTGACGCTCTTGGCAGGTTTTCCAGATTGCTCATCCTCTTCCAGGGACATTCTTCAGCTTTTGAAATGCCTGTGCCACTCAAAACATTGCATATGACCCATTGCATCATTGCTGTAAGCTTGCCAAAGCATGTTAAATGTCTCTGCAGCAAACTTGCCAAGTTTAATGCAAAATTTCATGTTGGCTCTCTGCTCCAAGTTCCTGTCCATGGCAAAATCACAGATTATTACACATGATCACAGAAACAAAAATTTCACAACTTGTAAAGTAAACACAGCAATGTCACTCAGCACACTACCTCATAAAGGTTACTGTTAGCTCTCACTGTGAATGCAACCATGTGCTGCCATCTGTTGGCACACTACAGAACTAGTCTGGGAACTTGTTGATACCACTAAACTAATTCAGTGGTTGTTATCTTCTTCCACATCACTTATATGGTGTTCTGGCACCATATCTCATAATTTTTTTTTCATTTCTTTCTAGAATATGCTTATGGTGGACATCCATTTCCTGTATCAGGAATATTTTCAATGGAACCAAGAGAGGCTAAAGAACTTGGAGAACACTTCAAATTCAAGTTAGTATGTTTTTTACAGATCATTTTAATTTCTGTAAACAGTGACCATGTAAATGTTGGAAAAATTTCACCAAACAATGATTCATTTTCAGCTTCAGCTATTTTGTTGTTAAAAAAATTTTCTTAGAAAACTAGATTAGTTTGTTATAACCATAAGTGCTGAGGCTGTGACGGAGCACCACCTTCAGATGTGTTAATAATCTTTCAGAAAGTTTACTATAGGAAAATTTATAGGAAAATTTAAGTAATGAAACTTTTATTTTTTGCACTTGTTCATCTCATGATTTTAGTTCATTGACAGCATGAAGTGTTGTAAAAAAACTATAGACTCTTTAATAGTTACTTATTGACAACAAAATTTACAGTTAGATTAGTTCATCATCATCATCATCATCGTTTAGCGTCCGTTTTCCATGCTAGCATGGGTTGGACGGTTCTACTGGGGTCTGTGAAGCCAGAAGGCTTCATCAGGCCCAGTCAAATCTGGCAGTGTTTCTACGGCTGGATGCCCTTCCTAACGCCAACCACTCCATGAGTGTAGTGGGTGCTTTTTACATGCCACCCGCACTGGTGCCAGACAGAGCTGGCAAACGGCCACGAACGGATGGTGCTTTTTATGTGCCACCGGCACGAGGGCCAGGCGAGGCTGGCAACGGACACGAAACGGGGCGGTGCTGGCAACGGTCGCGAAACGGAAAGTTCTCTTACATGCCACCGGCACTGGTAACACATCTGCAATTTCCATTGATCGATTTCGATTCTGATCCTCACTTGCCTCAACGGGTCTTCACAAGTAGAGTTTCGACATGCCACCGGCACTGGTAACACATCCGCAATTTCCATTGATCGATTTTGATTCTGATCCTCACTTGCCTCAACACGTCTTCACAAGTAGAGTTTTGTGTCCCAAGAAGGGAAGGTATGCATACGTAGGCTGGCTCCATCTCATGTAGAAGGCCACGGGTTATGGACTCACTTGTCCTGCCGGGTCTTCTCGCGCACAGCACACTTCCAGAAGTCTCAGTCTCTAGTCATTTCCTCAGTGAGACCTAAAGTTCGAAGGTCGTGCTTCACCACCTCGTCCCAGGTTTTCCTGGGTCTGCCTCTTCCACAGGTTCCCTCAACCGCTAGGGTGTGGCACTTTTTCACACAACTATCTTCATCCATTCTCGCCACATGACCATACCAGCGCAAACGTCTCTCTTGCACACCACAACTGATGCTTCTTAGGTCCAGCTTTTCTCTCAAGGTACTTACACTCTGCCGAGTGTGAGTACCGACATTACACATCCATTGGAGCATACTGGCTTCATTTCTTGCGAGCTTACGCATATCCTCAGCAGTCACGGCCCATGTTTCACTGCCATGTAGCATGGCTGTTCGTACACACGCATCATACAGTCTGCCTTTCACTCTGTGCGAGAGGCCTTTTGTCACCAGCAGAGGTAAGAGCTCTCTGAACTTTGCCCAAGCTATTCTTACTCTAGCAGTTACACTTTCAGCACACCCGCCCCT
Source organism: Octopus sinensis (assembly GCF_006345805.1). NCBI lineage: Eukaryota > Metazoa > Mollusca > Cephalopoda > Octopoda > Octopodidae > Octopus > Octopus sinensis. Next base: position 63,597,809 of record NC_043007.1, on the reverse strand, counting down.
GCTGCTGACTTGGTCACCTAGGTAACGGAAACTATCAACTATTTCTAGTTTTTCTCCCTGGAAAGTGACGGAAGTTGGTCTCAGAGCATTTTCAGTGTTTATTGTTCCTGAGCATCTGCCACATACAAAAACCATCTTCCTAGTTAGCCTTCCTTTGACATTGCTGCATCTCTTATGTGTCCATAGCTTACACTTGGTGCATCTTATAGAGTTTCTACCTACACCTTTTCTACAGATCGAGCAGGGCCATCTACCTGAAGGTGTTTGTGATTTGTCTACCTTCCTACTGATTACGACTTTGGTTTTAGCTAGATTGACTCTGAGGCCCTTCGATTCTAATCCTTGTTTCCACACCTGAAACTTCTCCTCCAGTTCTGATAGCAACTAGTTATATAGTTATATGCAGTAGTTATTATAGAGTGCTTAACATATGTGCCATATACCATCATTTGATGGAAGGACAAGGTTGTAAAAACATTGACTCAGTTTCAGTGTTAGCCAAGATTTATTCTGACTATACCAATCATCTGTAAATATTTACAATCTGTGATGTTGGAACTAGTGGTCATCATTTTATATCCATCCTTGTACTCCATCTACTGATTTTGACAATCAAGGTCCAGCCACCATTAGCTTATTACAATAAGTTCCCTCAGTAACTTAGTACACCCTTTGCTTGTCCACATAATCTATATCATGGAGACAGCCTCATTTCCAGCCCCCTTAGACTACTGCTGTGAATCCTTTAGCTAAATCCACTCCCTACGTCACAGAGACATGGCTTCTCAGATGGAATATAACTCCCTTCCTCTACCTACATAGCAAAGGCAACCTTTGTGCCAAGTTGCCTTAGACCCTCATTGTGTGGGCTCCCTTAGTTAACTAATCCCCTCCTCCAACATCAGGGAGATGACCTGTATTAAGAATGGCCTTAGTTTACCACCATGAGCCGCCTAGCTAAACTCTACTTTATGGTGAGATGTTGCTTCTCCTCTGGAATGAAGCTAACCCCACTCAACTTTCATAATAGAGACAACCTTTATGCTCAGCTACTGAGACCATCATTGTGTATTCCCTTGTTAACTAAGCCTCTTCTTTACATTTTGAAGAGATATTACTTCTCAGCCAGAGTGAAGGCAACCTATCTAGAAAGTTGTACTTACTGTATAACTGCAACAATGTGCAAAAAGTATTCATCATCATCATCATCATCGTCGTTTAACGTCCGTTCTCCATGCTAGCATGGGTTGGACGGTTCGACCGGGGTTCTGGGAAGCCAGAAGGCTGCACCAGGCTCCAGTCTAATTTGGCAATGTTTCTACAGCTGGATGCCCTTCCTAATGCCAACCACTCCGTGAGTGTAGTGGGTGCTTTTTACGTGCGACCTGCACAGGTGCCAGGCGGGGCTGGCAACGGCCACGGTCAGATTGGTGTATTTTATGTGCCACCGGCACGGAAGCCAGTCGAGGCGGTGCTGGCATCGGCCACGAGTCGGATAGTGCTTTTTACGTACCAGTGCTTTTTACGTACCTACTCTCTTCTGCAAATCACAATGAGGATCACTAATTTAGGAGAGCAAAATCCCTGAATAAAAACTGATGCAAAGTAGAGAAAACTTTTTCATCTTAATATATAAACATTGATGAGGGCTTAGCCAAAGAGGAAAGTGTCTGTCTTCAACCCTTGCAATTTGGTCCACCACACAGCTTCTTTCACAGAGACTGCAAGACAGATAAAGGCTGCCTGGCTTTTCTGACCAAAGGTCAGATGATGGGATGATGTTCATAATGGATTCAGCTGACAGCCATATCTATCCTATACATGACAGCAGAATTTCAACACAACTCCTCAAGTCAGCAATGCTCAGGTACTGACCAAGTGTGTGCAGAACAGTTTTGTTGTTCTGTGCACATCCTGGGAAGGCTGTAATTCCCCACCTCCAGTAGCACTGCCTGGCCAGAGATTTCTGAAAGTTATTCATTGGCCCTGAAAATCCTCTAGAACAGACCAACCACTTGATTTTCATTTATATCCAGAGCCTCCCTCTTGCCCATTACTTGCCCTTTATAGAATTCTAAAGTGAAACTTCCACCAACTGCAATGTCCAACTTGTAGAGGGTTATGAGTGTTTGACAGCATTCCAGATACCAGGCACCCTATTGTGATCTTTGCTTGACCCAGGACTGTAGTAGCTCTTTCAAAGATATGAGCTGGGAAAAGACCTGTATGATAAATGGCAACCATATCTGTTCATTATCAAGGAATTGCTAGAAATGTCACAGCTTCTGTGCATCATCAGCTATGGCATACCCAGACCTCCACTCAGCATGTACTGACAGCAAATGTGTGCCTGACCAGTGGAACATATCTCTTCCACAGAAACCAAAAGAGCAAGTACTCCACTTCAGTCAGCTTGGAACTGGTGAAAGGAACAATAGTCAGGCAGTAATACATGACAGAGGCAATCTAAGTGTTTTTTACCTTTACCCAACCTTTCAGGGAATGCATCTCATGGCCTATTTTTGGGTAAGATTGGCCATGTTGTTTATCACCTCATCTCAATACTTTTCTACATGGAGATCTGGACCAAACCAAACCTCAATCAATTTTAACTGGTACATCCATCCAGTATTCCATGACACTGTTGGACAGCATGGACTTGTCACTTCAGGTGTCGAGCTACAGGCCTATAGACTTGGTTGATTTTTGCACCTGTCATTGCTTCATAGTTCCTTAGAACTGATCATCTTGATGTGCTTGGTGTCTGACACTATGATGGTGGCATCATCTGCATATGCAAATAATTATTCCACACCTTAGTTCATATGGAATGCCCCTCAATGTCTTTAACTTCCACAGTAATGGCTCCGGAGCTGGTATATCCAGAAGAGATGAGAATGGATAACATTGACAAACTAAGCACATGATGCTGAATGATTCCAGTCAGTGACCATTCACCCTAACAACTGAGCAGATGTTGTTGTACATTGCAGTGATCCAACGATAAAAGATGGAACTGAAACTGGCTGCCAAGTATTGGTGGCAAACCCTATCAAAAACGTTTAACTGATCTAAGTTGATAGGGTCCTACACATGCTAGGTTCCTTACTTACTTCCTCTATGGTTTTTCACATGAGGTAGAAATTGTGGCTAGATCTATTCAGACCATCAACAACAAGTGTCAACCTCTTTGCTAACACCTTGACCAAAATGTTGAAGTCTACATTATACTGAGTTATGGTCCAAGAATTTTCAATGTGCTCTTCCTTGCTTAGGTCTTTTCTCAACAGCATCACTACTCTTCAATTCATAGCACTAGAATTCTATCATTCTACTCTCTGTTGCAGTAAATATCTACCAAAAGGTTTTCAAACAAATTTGGCATGTAAAAGAAAAGCTTGTAGGGAAGCAATGTGTTGCTAACATCACAACAACAATTATAATAATTGTTTCTAATTTAGGCAGAAGGTCAACAATTTTGAGGAGGGAGTGCATAGTCAATACCATCAACCTTACTGATAACTTTTTTCACCTTAGAAGGACGAAAAGCAAAGCTGAACTCCCAGCACACTTTTTAACTCATATTGCAAGACATTTTTCCTGATGGTCTAATGATTCTCTCTATCCATCACCATTACTGTAATAATAATAATGCTGACATTTCTAATATTTCTGAAATTTGGAGTGGGGGAATAGTGGATTAAATTGACAGCAGTATTTGGTTGTATTTTATCAACCCCCATCAAATAGTTACTGTCAGTGCAAATGTTAAAACTTTGAAAACAAAATTTACTCCATGTAATAAAAACAATGGTTTATCTAGTGTCAAAAAGGTACATCCATTTACGTCTGTCAGTATGATGGTTAAGTTAGTATATGGATAAGGCAAGCAGATCAAATCTTGCTGAACATTATTTACTTTATCAATCATATTTCTCTAAAATTGATCAAATAAATACTTGAAATCCAATTGGCTGTTCGATGTAGCACTTTTGTGACTCTGTCCTTCAAATTTAAGACTAGCTTGAGACTTGAGTTGGATTGTCAAATCCTGCAAAAAAACAAGTATATCTATAACCTATCATGTAGTGAGAACCAACTATAAACTGGGATTGATAAAATAAGTGAAGTAATGTGAGCATACTACATTGTTTGATGTGGTAGTTTAATGGCTTATATCTTCAGGGTCTAACTAGTCAGTGATAAACTGGAAAGAACAGTAAATGGGAAGGAAGAAGAAAAAGAACATTTTTGTAGGTTAACAAGGTCTTTAAGTTCAAATATTTACATATAAATTGCTTTTGTTTTTGCTACGTTTTTTCTTTCTTTTTCACAATGGAATTATGGATGGTCACTCCACTTCTAAATAATGACCTTGGCCATTCGCTTGTGAAATGGTAATAATGCCTGTTTTGCACAGCACAAAGCCAATATTGAGGAATGTGACTGCATCCACTCCATCAATAATGCAGGAAAATGTACACATACTGAACAGGCATGCAACATGCAACTGACATGCACACATTGATGCATGTGCACATCTACATTTGTACAAGTGCAAACACAGTGGGTGGACAATAGAATCAGCAGTCTTGGACAAATAACTTTATGGTGCTTAGTTAAGTACCTTTATGTTTCAAATTCAAATGTTATCCACTATATATGCTAGAAAACAGAGCTCCAGTATAGCCACAATCCAGTAAAGGTATATACATACACATTTTGATCTGCACATATACTTTCATACACACACACACATCTGTTTTATGGTTTGAACATGAAAAGTGTTTAGAATTACATGTTAGACATTAGCTGCTTTTGTATTATTTTCCTCATTAATTCAATAATATCTATTTCATTTTGTTTTCAATTTCTTATAGAGAAAGTATTGTGATAGGAACCACAGACTTTAACCCTATGGATATTCAGAAACTTGTTCGAGAAATGGGCAAGGAATTCCGTGGAGATTATTACCATTTGTTAACCAAAAATTGCAACCATTTTTCCTCAATCTTAACAGAAGTATGTACCATTTAATTCTTTTCATTTCTTCATCCCAACATCATAATATACAGAATCATGCTTCCTACTACAGAGCTTGCTTGGTGGCTTGACTTTTTTTAATACTTCCATTCCTTCATACATATCCACTTTAAAACAGTGTTTTAAACTTTTTTTTTACTGTTACTAACTACATTACTGAATCTTGTTGTTCCCAGCAAGGTGTGGTGGTAGCTGTTCCTATGAACATTACAAAGAGAGAATCACTTTTCTAGAGATTCAGCATCATCACATGTTATGTTAGATATGCTTTCGTTTTTGTTAAAAAACCACTTGAATGGACCACTTTGATACTAAGTCAGTTTAGATTTAGCACACTTGTTATTGGTCAAAAGGCTTCTTTGAGTGATTAAATGCATGTTGTTATTTAGTCTCATGTCAACCCTGATTAAAAACATTCCAGTTGTTACTATTCTGATTGTTTAAGGATATCTAGGACTACTTTGTCTAATGTTTCCTTTCCTTATTTCAGATGATTTGAGGGAGATTTAGCTGCTAATTCTAGCTGATCAAACAACCATATAAGAGACTTCCTCAGATGTATGTATATGACATAAGGAAGCTCCTCTCATCTGTAACTTGCATGTAACATTGTGTATATTTTAACTAATTCTATCATCACCATACACAATAAACAAATATCATGAGTCAATAAAGGATCTATGTTGTCAAATTTCCTTCGACTCATTGTAGTCTTAGGTACACTTTATGTAGTAAAAATGGTCATAACCAGAACATCTATGATCATGAGTCTACGTAATGAACCTGATGCTAAATAACAGCAATAAAACAAACAAATATTTATACCCTCGTGTGTGACTATATTACACACACATGCACATACACAATTTTGTACATGCCATAATGCTTCATCATAACAGTAGCCTGTTTATTTTTCTTTTATTTCCTCCTCTTTTATTCTTCATTCAGTTCTCTGTTTCTATGGTATGATCTGACATTACTCCACTTGACATCAGGTGAGTGCTAGCTAGTAAAAAGAGTGTTGTTAGCCAGTGAGATAAGCATTTTAATCTTGTTTCCCTTTGGTCTACTTTCTACAGATGTCATAGTACTCATACAATCCATATGCAAAACATATCCTTAACCATTACACACTTGTTTCTTTTATTTTTACCTGATCACATCCTCTACTTACTTGTACCTACCCAGTCTCTCTCTATCTGCCTCTCTACCTCTCTCTCTCTCTAGTTAGTATTGCACACATAATGCCTCTTGCTCAGCTTGTTCTTTTCCAATTAAAAAAAGAAAAATTATAGCTTAGTTAGAAGTAGAATGGCAGTGATCATGACGTGTTTACAGAGCCTCTGAAGAAGGTATTGGATAAAGGAGAGATAAAACCATGGTCACAACAACAGGGCACAGTGCATCAAGATATCCTCATATCAAAGACTTAGTTCAAATTCTAGTGACCGAGTAGACTCCACTAAAGACATCCAAAGGCCAGATGATTTTAAAGCGGGTGACCCTTGAAAAGACACTGTCATCTGATGGACTTCTTGACTTTCTTTTTACCAAGTTTCACTTACAAGATCTATGCTTACTAAAGGTGCCATGCAATAGGACCAAACAATGACTTCAAAATGAACTTCTTAATTACATTGCCCTACCTGTGCCCACTGATCTATTGTATAACGTTGTTTTATATATTGTAGAGCTGGTTTGCCAGTTCACAGCCGCATTAATTGTTTATCTTTTCCCCATGTAAACTCAAACTAAAGTTGTTTCTATTACTACAGCTCATGTACAATGTCTCAATAACTTAATTTATAAAAATGTTATTACACATTAGTTTAGAAACGAAGTTTCTAGTTTGAATCCAGTTCAATACTAAATACATATCCAGGAATAGGACACTTGATGACTGAGGATCAAACAAATCAAAATATTATGTGAATGTAAATATTAAAAAAAAAAATGAAAAGAATGTTTCATCTCTAGAGATGAAGTTAATAGTTAAAAAATGCTGCAATTTCATTGATTTTTTTTTTTTAAATTGAAGCATATGTAAAAGCTGTTGTCATTATAATTAATAGAAGTTTCAAGTTTAGATGTTCAGAGAAATTTTTTGAGAAAGAGGAGTTAACTACAGAAGAGGCATTATTTAAATTGGCACAGCTCTATCTGTATTTTATTACCTTTTAGATTTAGTCTAATTGTTAAGATGACACAAAAAAGCTAAGTTTCAGTTGATTTCTTTTATGAATTGTTGACTTCTGTGTTTTACTTTCCTGTTAGCAATCAGAAGGGCTTCTTATATATCACTGATTCTCTTGAGGTCAAATCAGTGTGATTGTTTCCCTTATCCACTCTTGCATACTGCTATGATTTCATGACTATAAGCAATTTTGTGTATGTAAACATATATATAATAGATAGATAGAAAGAATCTTTGTTGTGATGTTTACTTTTCCATACTTGCATGGGCCAGACAAGAGCATGTTTGGAACAGATTTTATGGCTGGATGCCTTTCTTATCAACAATCCCCACTTGTTTCCAGGTGAGGTAATCTATCAGACAACAAACAGCCTGAACAAGTTTACCCAGGGAAGTGGAAGCAAACAACACTATGTGAATGAATCTTTTGTTTTAAAAAGATTGTACATGTCAAGACATGTCGAGGCTTACTTTTGAGTAGACTGCAAGTAAACGTTAACATTAGCAAAGCCATTGTTTAGAACCAGCAAGCAAACACACATGAAGATGAAGGAAATATGAACTCACTCAGACAAACTCACACATAGACACACATACATATATATACAATGAACTTCTTTCAGTTTCTCTCTGCCAAATCCATTCACAAGATTTTGGGCAGCCCAGAGCTATAGTAGAAGACTCTTGCCCAAGGTGCTGCACACACTGGACCTGAACTAAAAACCACATGGTTGGGAAGTGAACTTCTTAACCCCACAGCCACACACACACATACACATTAGCCTAGTTAACATACTACATTCCATAATTCAGTCTTTGTTTATTATGTAAATCAAAATTTTCTTTGTTATGTTGAGAAAGACACTGATTTTTTTTGCATTTAATTTTCAGATTTTATGTGGCAAATCTGTTCCCAGTTGGGTGAATCGTCTTGCATACATGAGTACTTGTATACCATTCCTAGAGAAAGCATTACCAAAAGAATGGCTGACACCAGTTGCATTACAGAATGTTTTACAAGATCCAAATCATACGGACATGGAGGAACAATGAAACTTGTTTCCGTTAATAAAAATGAAAAACTATTCACCTTCAAAATCAAGCAACCATCATGGCGAGAACTCTTGCTGCTAGCATTATTTTTTTTTCTAAGTAATGTTTTTTTTTTGTTGTATGCAGAAGTTGAACAAAGTAATATGTATGGTAATGTCTGAACAATTACTATTAAACTTTCTCATTTAACACATTTTCAACAAAAGTTCTTAACCATAAAAGGTTAATATATTTTTCCAAAAAGAAGAAAAAAAAATTTTTTTAATCTTTTCTTCAAAGTATTTTTTCCCCCTCTTTCCTTGTTATGGAATAAATTGATGTGCAGACCTCCTAGCACATAATCATTTTTTTTTAAATTTCTACAATACCGTTTGTATGTGTACAGTCCTTCTAAAAGACATTGCCTGCCATAGGTCCTCAAAGTTATGGACTTCTTCCTTCTTAAGCAGTGCCAAATAATGAATAATAATAATAATAATAATAATAATAATAATAAAGATGGTGATGATGATAACAGATAGAAAGAGTGTTACAAAAGGAGCTGATGTCTCTATTGGACAAAATGATTGTACATAGATATTTATATAGAAGCATGTGCACACTTACATGTGAGAAAGCCATTTGGCAGGACTGGGTGTGACCTGTGTGTACATGTAGAAAAGTACAAAATATAATGTGTGTGTGTGTATGTGCATGTATGTATATCTCCAACTGTATATACCGACCCACTGTATCTGTGTAAGATTTATTAATTCATAGCTATTAGAGAGAATGAACAAAAACAAAGGACAGACACAACTATATCAAACTTCAGGCTCTGGGTCCTTAGCTGAAATCTCATCATGTGACCTGCTTCAATACTGTATTGGTATCTGGGCCCCCCTCCTCCTCATCCATTTCATGTTTTGTTTTATTGCTACTCGACCAAACTAAATATCAGAAAACGTCCAAGAGTGGCTAACTGTAACCTACATGTTAACTCATTCTGAGTAAATGATACCTCTTGAAATACATATCTTTGTTTTCATAACTTTTCTTAGTATTGTTGTTATTATTGTTGTTGTTGTGGTGGTGGTGATAGTGGTCACCATTGTGTAGTGATAAAGTTCTAAGTGGACCGACTCATATCTAGTTTCAGTTTCCATTTGGAACTGCTTTAACTTATATCACTAATACACTTCTGGTGCCATAAACATTACAACTTTCCATTCCCTGCCTTTTCCTTAGAAATCTGAGACCTATGAATGAAATATGATCATCATCGTCATCATCATCATCATTATTATTATTATTATATCTTTCCAGAATTAAAAAATAAGTTCCAGT